>NW_026901227.1:0-3203 GCF_033783945.1 Neopsephotus bourkii | reverse complement strand
TTCTGTTGATGATGTGGGACTGAATGGGAAAATGCAGTCCATAAACGATTGGCTTCGAGGCTGGTGCTCCAGGCAGGGCTTTGGATTCTTTGATAACGGCTGGTTTTATAGGGCACCGGCCTGGACGTTGGCATGTGGGAAAGGTTTATCGCACAGAGGTAAAAGGATGCTGGGGCACGAATTAGCAGGGCTCATTTGGAGAGCTTTAAACTAGATTTGAAGGGGGATGGGGTTGTAGCTCGGCTTGCCTCAGTGGGACAGCGCTCCGGAATTGATGAAGACTGGGAGGCCTCCTGTAATCCTAGGGTGAAATCGGTGTGCTCGGCTCGCTCCCTGAAATGTCTGTACGCCAATGCGCGCAGCATGGGAAATAAGCAGGAGGAGCTAGAAACCTGTGTTAAGTCGGGAGATTATGATCTGGTGGCAATTACAGAGACGTGGTGGGACAGCTCACATGACTGGAATATAGTCATGGAGGGCTATGTCCTTTTCAGGAAAGACAGGCCAGCCAGGCGGGGTGGTGGGGTTGCTCTTTACGTGCGAGAGCAGCTACAATGCGTTGAGTTCTGTCCGGGGACAGATGATGAGCGAGTCGAGAGTCTGTGGGTGAGAATTAAGGGGCAGGCTGGCAGGGGCGATACTGTTGTGGGGGTCTGTTACAGGCCACCGGATCAGGGTGAGGAAGTTGACGAGGCCTTCTACAGGCAGCTGAGAGCGGCCTCACGGTCACAGGCCGTGGTCGTCGTGGGGGATTTTAACTTCCCTGATGTTTGCTGGAAGGACTACTCGGCAACCCAGCCGCAGTCCAGGAGGTTCCTCCAGTGTATGGATGATAACTTCCTCATGCAAATGGTGGATGAGCCAACCAGGAGAGGTGCGCTGCTGGATCTCATCCTCACTAACAAGGAGGGTCTGGTTGAAGGAGTGAAGGTTGAGGGCTGCCTTGGTTGCAGCGACCACGAGATGGTAGAATTCAGGATCTTGTGTGGTAGGGTCAGTAGAATAGCAAGTAGAATCGCAACCCTGGACTTTAGCAGGGCAAACTTTGGCCTCTTCAAGCGATTGCTAGGGGAAATCCAGTGGGCTAGGCTGCTTGAAGGGAAAGGGGCCCAAGATAGTTGGTTGACGTTCAAGGACTGCTTTTTCCGAGCTCAAGATCGGAGCATCCCGACACGTAGGAAGTCGAGGAAGAGGGTCAGGAGACCTGCGTGGTTAAATAGGGAATTGCTCGGTATGCTCAAGTGGAAGAGGAGAGTTTACAGGTCATGGAAAGAAGGGCTGGCCACTTGGGAAGAATATAAGGCTGCTGCTAGAGGATGTAGGAAAGCTGCTAGGATGGCTAAGGCCTCCTTGGAATTAAAGCTGGCGAGAGGGGTCAAGGACAGCAGAAAGAGCTTTTTCAAATACATGGCAGGTAAAACTAACACCAGAGGCAATGTAGGCCCGCTGATGAACGGGACGGGTGCCCTGGTGACAGAAGATACAGAGATGGCAGAGTTACTGAATGACTTCTTTGTCTCTGTCTACTCTGCTGGAGGCAGTCCTGAAGAGCCCTGTACCGCTGAGACCCCGGATGAAGATAGGTCAACGGAGTGGTCTGCCTTAGTTGATGAGGAATGGGTTAAAGATCAGTTGAGCAATCTGGATATCCATAAATCCATGGGTCCAGATGGGATGCACCCGCGGGTGCTGAGGGAACTGGCTGAGGTCATTGCTAGACCGCTCTCCATCATCTTTACCAAGTCTTGGGAAACGGGAGAGGTGCCTGAGGACTGGAGGAAAGCAAATGTCACTCCTGTCTTCAAAAAGGGCAAGAAGGAGGACCCGGGTAACTATAGACCGGTTAGCCTCACCTCCGTTCCTGGGAAAGTGATGGAACACCTTATCCTTGGTGCCATCTTAAGGCATATCAAGGATAAGAGGGTTATGAGGGGCAGTCAACATGGCTTCACCAAGGGGAAGTCGTGCTTGACCAATCTTGTAGCCTTTTATGAGGAAATAACACGGTGGATGGATGATGGTAGAGCGGTGGATGTGGTCTACCTCGACTTCAGCAAAGCGTTTGACACGGTCTCCCACAGCATCCTTGCGGCTAAATTGAGGAAGTGTGGTCTGGATGATCGGGTAGTGAGGTGGACTGTGAACTGGCTGAAGGAGAGAAGCCAGAGAGTTGTAGTCTATGGGGCGGAGTCTAGTTGGAGGCCTGTATCTAGTGGAGTGCCTCAAGGGTCGGTACTGGGACCAGTATTATTTAATATATTCATCAACGATTTAGATGAGGGAATTGAGTGTACTATCAGCAAGTTTGCTGATGACACTAAGCTGGGAGGGGTGGCCGACACGCCAGAAGGCTGTGCTGCCATCCAGAGGGACCTGGACAGGCTGGAGAGCTGGGCAGGGAATAACTTGATGAAATATAACAAGGGAAAGTGCAGAGTCCTGCATCTGGGCAGGAACAACCCCAGGTTCCAGTATAGATTGGGGAACGACCTGTTAGAGAGCAGTGTAGGGGAGAGGGACCTGGGGGTCCTGGTGGACGACAGGGTGACCATGAGCCGACACTGTGCCCTTGTGGCCAAGAAGGCCAATGGCATCCTGGGTTGTATTAGAAGGGGGGTGGTTAGTAGGTCGAGAGAGGTCCTCCTTCCCCTCTACTCTGCCCTGGTGAGACCTCATCTGGAATATTGTGTCCAGTTCTGGGCCCCTCAGTTTAAAAAGGACAGGGACCTGCTGGAGAGAGTCCAGCGCAGGGCAACTAAGATGATTAAGGGAGTGGAGCATCTCCCTTATGAGGAAAGACTGAGGGAGCTGGGTCTCTATAGTTTGGAGAAGAGGAGATTGAGGGGTGACCTTATTAGTGTATATAAATATATAAAGGGGGAGTGTCACGAGGATGGAGCCAGGCTCTTCTCAGTGGCAAACAATGAAAGGACAAGGGGAAATGGGTACAAATTGGAGCACAAGAGGTTCCACTTGAACCTGAGAAGAAACTTCTTCTCAGTGAGGGTGACGGAACACTGGAACAGGCTGCCCAGGGAGGTTGTGGAATCTCCTTCTTTGGAGACATTCAAGACCCGCCTGGACACGTTCCTGTGTAACCTTATCTAGGTGTTCCTGCTCCGGCAGGGGGATTGGACTAGATGATCTTTTGAGGTCCCTTCCAATCTCTAACCTACTGTGATACTGTGATACTGTGATACTGT
>NW_026901226.1:0-32342 GCF_033783945.1 Neopsephotus bourkii | reverse complement strand
TCGGGTAGTGGTTAATAAATAGCAAAGTTGCTGTGCAAAGTGAAATAAACACACAGAAAAGAGAAAAATAGTAAATTATTTTAAGTCCCAAATGCTACACATATATCCACATAATTTATGCTTGTTTTCTTAGTTGAACTGGGAAACCTGTGACCTCAGAATGCCTTTATTTGTTACATCTCAATTATTTCCATGGAAACATGTACTGTGGCAATCTACTGGGTTGCCCGCTCTCTAGACCACAAAATGAATATGACGGACTTTCTAAAGGTAGGTGATATGAATGAATATTAAAAAAAGGCAGAAATTATTTATCCTGCATACTTGCCTCCTATTATCCAAAATTTCACCCAGATTCAGATCATTCCTTGGACTCCCTGTTTGGTCAGCTTGTGCTAAGACCTGTAATTTACAGACATGCTGAAGCTGAAAACGCTTTTTTCTGTGCTAAAGTCTACAGAAATATTTAGAATCTTTAACAACTGGGCTTCCCCCAGCTCACTGTTGCAAAGACCTAGATATTTCTACATTACAGGGATAAAGTTTCTTAGCTATGATTTGCCAGTAAGTTACCTGCTTTGATTCTTAAAAATGCTCCTGTAAATAGTGATCAGTTCTGTATTAGAATTAGGATAAAAATTTCATTATAAAGTATCAACTGTTTGCAAGAGAGATTGCTGCCTTAAAAGATAGAAAACAACTGACTGATAAACAGTAAATATTTAATGTTATTATGGCAGGAGATGTCAATGTTTACTAACTGGGTTTCTAGAGCAAACAGTTTTCATTAGCATAGAACTATTTCCTGAATGTTTCTTTAGCACAGAAAATTATTTAAAACTCCAGAGGCCTAGCCACTAAACATGATCCCCTCACTCAAGGGAAGTCATGACTCAAGGCCTGCACTGCTGTTCTCAAACTGCGATCCTTTTTCTTTCAAACAATGTATTTCAGAACATCCCCTAGAAACAGCTCCAGCTCTACCCTTTCTTCTGCCCAAAGACTGCAACATTCATCTACCAGTTACTGAAGTAGCACCTTTAGCAGAGATTGTCTGGGACTGGGGAGGGACACACTGCCCCACAGCAAACCTGCCCCACAGCACAATGTTGAACTGTACCATTACTCTGGGGGAAAAAATATTTAAAGGTTTGGTATTGAGACAAGGGGGAGCACAGACTTACAAAATGGAATATATAAACCTTTAGAATCAGTTTTAAGTAGTGTTAAGTTTGATGGCTTTGTAACAGTAGCAATGGAAAATTACTAAGGTGCATGATACACAGAAAAAAATAGTAAACTACAGGTAGAGAACATACTGAGAATACTTGTACAAGATAAATCGTTATAGTTGACATAGTTTTAAGAAAAACAGTCTAGAAGAACAGGACACAGGGATAAGGAGTATCTGAGAATGGCAGGTGTCCAGGATGTGCTACAGTTAAACTAACTGATAAGCAGGAGGACAGGAGGATTATTATGTCTCTGGTACTAATGAACCAATTAAGCTGGTATGAGCATCTACTGTGCCTGCTCCAAAGGCTGCCAGAAGTGAAGATTGTTGGAAGAAATAAACGACCCTCAGACCCTTGTGGTTTGGGTCCTACAAGACGCAGGGGGTGTCTTGTGGAAATGGTATTGGGTCCAGTGTGCTATCAACAGCCCATAAGGGATTTGATTCGCTGTCAGCATGAGTCCCTGAATAGGTTAGTCGAATCACCCTCTGATACAGTGGGCTGTCCAGTATGGTTCCCACAGCGGGACGCAGACAGGCTGGTCGGACACAAGGGTCTCGTCCTTCTTGGGACACTGACAGGCTGATCAACTATAAAGGGTTCAAGGAACCCCCCCATTAATGTTACAATATGGTCTGAGCCATAAGGGTTGGGAAGTATTGCTTTTGATTCTACTGGTATTCATCTTTTTTCTGTGGCTTGTTACAGTATGATTTTGGTCTTGTGATTCTGGTACTGGTGACAGGATGTTATAACTGTGTTATTAACTGTTGTTTGGTTGAATTCTAGTCTCTGTCTCAAGTGTTGTAACTGTGTGGAGTGTGCCTGTGGGATCCCGTCTGTGTGTGTGTGAGTGAATGTGATTTGATAATGGAAAATCAGCAGAATGAAGAGATCTTGAAAAAGAATCCTTTTGGGTGCATTTTTGCACACTGGAAAAAACATGGAGGGTCTCCTGGGGGCTCGGTAAATAAGAAAACATTGGTAAAATATTGTAACCAATGATGGCCTTTGTATACTTTGGAAGATCAGGAAAAATGGCCTAAAAATGGAACTCTGATCTATAATACATTGTTACAATTAATGTTGTTTTGAGGGGGCAAGGAAAATGAGATGAAGTAATGTATGCAGATATGTTTTTCACTTTAAGAAATAACACGGAGTGACAGACTGAATGCAAAATTAATATAGCTCCGACATTCCTTAATTTTGGCTTTGGAAAAGTACTGGGAAAAACTGAAAGTTAAGCTGGAGATGTTCTACCTGTGATATTGGGGAAAGATGTTTAAAGTTAAAAAAACAGTAATCAGGAAGATAGGTTGGCAAATCATGCATCACATACAGAGAGGAACACCCTCTGCATCTGTCCTGACTGATAATGATAAGGAGGAAGTGATTGCTGTCACTGGCAACAAGTGGCACATTCACATTCAGAGTTAAGAAAGGGTTAAACCAAAAGTGCTGTTGCAGAGGCAGGCATCTGCAGACCCTGCAGAGCAGGGTGACCAGCTATGAGAGAAAGAAAAAGGGACAACCAAGGAGGAAAGGAGGGGAGCTCTAGCAGCTCCTGTGTTTGAGCGTAGGAGGAGGGATGTCGGGTGGAGGTGGGGGAGTGGGCTCCTCTTCTGTGGAACCGGATCGGTGTGCGTGCTATGGGGAGTTTGGACGCTGGAAGTGAGACTGCCCTGGGGGGAGGAAGTGCCATGGGGTGGGGCTTGGGTGACTGAATTCGAACTAGACTGACAGGGACCTGGGGAACCTACCCTAGCAGATCCACTGGTTAAATTAAAACTAGGGACTAGAGGAAATAAAGAGGAAGTTTAGTGGATACAGGAGCAACTTATTTGGTGTTATAGAGAAAAGATTTCGTTACAGATGTGGGATCTACTGGCCACCAAGAAAAAGACACACAAAAAAAAAAAAAAAAAAAGACAGAAGCATTCTTTCTGAAACTTTTAAAGTACAATTTGGGAAAACAAATAGGAATGCATACATTTTTATGCATGCCAAATTCTCTAAAATCTTTATTAGGGTGAGAAGAAACATTTAAAAAAGGCAAAGTGGAATTTAGAGTTAAAAACAACCAATTAATTGCAGTTTTGAGTTTATCTTTAATTCAGCAGAAAAGCAAAAAGGAGGACCTCTCTGAAATAGAAGAAATCCTTAATCAGGTATATGTGGGAGTATGGGCACCTGAAGTTCCAGGTAAGGAGAAAAATGCTTTGCCTGTTAAAGTGGAAATAAAAAAGGGGGGCCTGCCCAATTAGAATAAAACAGTATCCTTTAAAATTAGAAGATCAAAAGGAATCAAAAAATCATTGATAAATTTAAAAATATAGATTATTAATTGAATGTGAATTGGAATATAACACTCCTATCTGGACAGTAAAGAAATATGATGGGAAAAGTTGCAGATTGGTTCAAGATCTCAGGGCAAGCAACAAAACTGCAGAGGATATTTGTCCAGTAGTAGCTAATTTGTATTATTTATTGACTAAATTGAATAATAATCAGAAATTGTTTGCCATCCTGGATTTAAAGGAGGCTTTCTTTTGCTTACCATTGGCCAAAAGAAAGCCAAAATTTATTCGCTTTTGAATGGGAAAACCCTGACACAGGAAGAAAAACTCAATTAACTTGGATAGTTTTACCTAAAGGGTTTAAAAACAGTCCAGCAATTTTTGGAAATCACTTAGCAAGAGAACTAGAAACATGAAAGCCACCTGCTCATACGGGGACTCTGTTACAATATGTGGATGACCTGTTAATTGCTACAGAGACAAAGGAAGAACATATCCAGTGGACAGTGGAATTTTTCTGGGACTGAACGGTTATTGGGTTTCCAAACAAGGCCTAACTAATCCAAACCTGAGTTTCCTACCAAGGATATTAAACAACAGGAGGACAGAGAGAACTTGAAATCACTAGAAAAGAAGCCATTTGCCAGACTCCCTGACCGTCGACCGTCAAGGAGCTCCAGACATTCCTGGGAATGACTGGATGGTGCAGACTTTGGATCCATAATTATGGTGTTCTTGTAAGACCACTATATGAACTGTTGAAAGGAAACCCTCCCTCTCTGGACTGCACCAGGACAACCTTGTGGAACAAGATGATATAGAAATTATGCACACTAACGTGAATCCAGCATCCTTTTTGCAGGAACAGTCGACAGAACCACTAACACATGACTGCTTGACCACCATAGAGACTGTATATTCAAGCTGACCAGACCTGAAAGAAAAACCTCTGGAAGATGCTGATTCTTGGTTTACTGATGTTAGTAGCTTCATGAAAAATGGTAAACGAAAGGCAGGATATGCCATTACCTCTATTTCACAGGTAATAGAAGCTAAACCTTTATTTACTCCTGAACACCTCTGCCGAGAAGGCAGAAATAATAGAATTAACAAGAGCCCTGGAACTGGCTAAAGATAAAAGGATAAATATTTGAACTGATTCTAAATACGTATTTTGGTGTGGTCCATGCACATGGTAGAAAAGATGAATCAAAGATTAGTAAAATACATCAGGAAATGAATTTATATTGGTACCAAGGTTTACCACTGGCTCTATTAAGAACTCGAACTAAACCTCAGTGAAAAGAAGAAATTTTGTATGGAAGATCATATCAGTCCCAGTTTAAAGGAGAAAGTCTTCAGGAAGAGGGAGAAGGCTATCTCTGACAGTTTCTGATCAGTCCGGGAAAACTATTGGAGGAGATAAATAAGAGAATAGTACGGAGAAGAGCAAGAGGTTTGGATTATCCAATTCACCCTTTCAGATCTGGAGACTGGGTTTATGTTAAGAATTTTTCAGGAGATTCTCTACAGGAGAAGTGGAGCGGACTATACCAGGTATTACTGACCACCTTTACAGCAGTGAAGATAAAGGAACAACCTGCTTGGATACATTATTCCAGAATAAAGAAAGCACCAGAGCCAGAGAAGACATGATAGATCAAACCCTGAGGACTGTTCCGTATGAAATTGCGTTGGTCATAATTCAGACTCATGATAACTGGCGCACAAGCTTAGGACCAGAATTTATACCTGAAATTAGTGCAGAATGTTACTAATGTTTTAATCGCAGTGACTGTTGGGTGTGTGCACAGTTGCCTAAATCAGGAGAAATTCCGGACCTTCCATTAACGGGAGTTCCAATTCCTAACACTGTCCCATGGACAAATTTGTGGATGAACATTAGCAATCTACGTCTGAGGGAAAGGTTAAAATTTGGGATAGTTAATCCTAATCCAGGTAATAAATATTATACCTGAGTGCAAAGATGCATTACACCAGGAACCAGGGTAGGAGATCATGCTTGTTTAAATGCCACAGATGTAGGTCACCATTCAAATTGCAATCACACAATTAAAATAGATGGTATCGTAGTTCAGTGGTGGCCCGTTCCTAAAGGGAAAGGATGGTACTGGTTATGTGGAAAAAATGCTTATAAGACTCTACCCTGCAACTGGAAGGGGGCATGCACCTTAGGTGCTGTAATACCCAATTTTACTATTATCGACGGGTATTCTTACAGGATCTGGATTAGAAGTTTTGCTAAACGAATTAAGTGAGGGTTTAACCCTATTATTGAACGGCACACTGCATTTCATAGTTTTGTGAGAGAGCTAATTTCATCTTTGGCAGTAAGTGAATTAGAGAAGGCAATTGTAAATTTCTCAGCAACCATAGAGGAAATGGAAAGTGAAAAAATTGATATAATCCAGGCAGAACAACAAGAGATAACTAGCCTATCTAAGGCTATATTACAAAACTGAATGTCTCTAGACATGTTCCTGACAACACAAAGATGGGTTTGTTCCATAATCAATGACAGCTGTTGTTCCTATACAGACTAAAGTGACAGAATTGAAAAAGATCTGGAGGAAATTTGGAAACAAAGATATTTCATGAAATGGCCATTGATGACACCTCCTGGAACAGGACACAAGGATAAGGAGTATCTGGGAATGGCAGGTGTCCAGGATGGGCTGCAGTTAAACTAACTGATAAGTAGGATGACAGGAGGATTATTATGTCTCTGGTGCTACCAAACCAATTAAGCTGGTATGAGCAGCTACTGCGCGTGCTTCAAAGGCTGCCAGAAGTGATGAAGATTGTTGGAAGAAGTAAACGACCCTCAGAGACCACCACCACAGTTCTGTACGCATGCGGGGAACTCTCTGGAAAATGATGTAATCCATATGTAGCCTCACGTATGTGTGCCCAGGGACTATATCAGGATGGCTTGTGTAGCAATACGGGGACACACCTTAGGTGGAGCTATCCCCCGTGTCTCCCGGCGCCGCAATAAAAATACCTGCTTGGCAGCTTGAAAACTTTGTTGGCAAGTTTGTTCCTGGAGTTTTCTCCGAATCAGTATAAAGATGAAAGATTGACTTTACAAAAACTTCATAAACATTTGAAGTAATACGATTTACATCGCAATCATCTACTAAACAGTGGATATTTCACAAATAATCTAAAATGGCCCTGTATGGGATTTCAATTTGCACTTTTTCTGGTCCTTTAACTGTCCAGTAATTTTGCCCACCCCCAAGTTAATTTAATTATGAACACTTTTTTTTTTTCATCTTTTGGTCATTTGAAGTTATGATCTCTTTGTGCTTCTACAACATAGCCCCCGGACCACTGAGTTTGTGACTTCTGCTTTGTGCAGAGGACAATAAAATCTTACCCCACACCAGCTAACCTGGCTGGGAGCAAAAAGCTTCCAAAATCACGCCTTCCCTCTCCCACCCTTTCACTTAAAAGTGAAAAAGCTGGCAAGGCGGGTGGTACGGCAAGGGGCTGGTACCAGCCCTCCCTTTAAGTTTCAGCAGCAGCTGTTTTCTTGTGGAGGTAAGCAGGAGATTTTAAACATGCTTTAGCTGTGGATGGTGAAGAATATGTGAAGTTTCATGTTCAACCTTTATTCATGCAGCTCTTCCTAAATTTGGCTATTGTTTCTTCAAGGCCAAGCAAGTTTTCAAACCCGATTTATCAAATCGGTTTTAATTCTCCCCTTCTTTCACCACCCTTATGTACATTGGACAGCAGGAGGAAACAGACGGCGTTCTTATTCCCAGTCATAAAGAAACATTAATTCCGAGGTAACCAGCTAAAACACGAGTGGGCTCCATTCCCCCCTTCCCCAGCCCACTGATGCGGCGCCCCCGAACATCACCGCCAAACTTTCCTCCCTCAACGATGCTACCAGCTTCCTTCAACAATTATCTTGATTCGTGTCACCAGCGAGTACCGGCCGGTGCCGCGGTTCTCATCCCCCCCCCCCCCCCCCGGACCGGGCGACAGATAAGCTTCCCACACAGGACATCTGCCTATTCCAGGGAGGATCTCCGCTACCAGCGGGCCGTACTGGGGGGAATTTGCAATACCCGCCAAGTCGGGACTCGGCCCTAATTGGCCACGTCGAGACGGCGGATGCGGCGGCGGCTGCCTGAGGCCGGCGGAAGATGCCTTACCTTTCACCGAGCGGGGTTTGGCTTGCTTCCTCCTGGGCATGTCCCGGCGCCGGGGCTCGTCCTTCTCTTTGTCTTCCTCTCGTCCCTGCCTTCCCTTCCTCTCTCTGCCTTCTCTCTCTCTTCCTCTCTTCCTCCCCCTCCAAACTTTGCGAGGCGAAGCGGCAACAGTGGGATCGATTATTTGATTTTTAATTTTCTCACTTCTTTTGCCTTTTGCAATGCGGCAAGTTCAACTTCTCTTTCCACCCCCTCGAGCACCTTCCATGGGGAGGAGGGGGGAATAAAAATCACAGTTGCAATTTTTTTTTCCCCTTTGTTGATTTGGGTTTTTTCCCTTCCTTCTCCCCCCTCAGATTTGCAAACTTTACAGACGCAAAGCGAGTTCAGCCCTCGCCCCCACCCGCCTCTTTGTTCTCTTTAAAGTTTGCAGGCGCCCTGCGGCTCTCAGTCCTGCTCGTACTTTCGGAATAATAAAATAGAAAATTAAAAAAAAAAAAAAGAACCGAAAGGGGAAAAAAAAAAACCCACACCAAATAAAAAAAACCCCACAACAAAATAAAAAAACACACCAAACCGCGGAGCCCTGCGTGGGGTCCCTGATGCTGGGGTGAGGGAGGGCGCCCAGGGAGAACTCGGTGTCAGCCCACGACGAGCCCCGGCGCTCCGGGGGTGCGACTTTGTTGTTGCGATTTTTCTAAATCCTCCCCCGGTCGCACTCGGCACCTCGCTCCCTCCCTTCCTCCCTCCTCTTCCTTCCCTCCCTCCCACCCTGCCTGCCCATCCGCCCGCTCTGTCCCTTCCTCGCCCCACCGCTGCCCGGGGAGGACGGCGAGTCCCTCTTTAGGCTGGCCGCGGGGCGGACGTGGAGCTGGGCTGGCGGGTGGGTGGGTTCCCAGCGGCCGGCCGCGCTCGCCGCACACACTTCGCGGAACAAGGCAAGTGCTTCTTTGCATCGATGCCGGGGCCGCTAGCTGCATCCATAGGTTATTCGCTGGAAGGTGGCACCGCTCTTGCCTTCATTACTGCTACTGCTGCCCTGGGTTTTTATTTTCTTTGCCTCTCGCCAGCCTCCCTCTCTTTTCTTTGTCCTGGCTCCTTTTCCTCCTCCTGATCTTGCTGCTAGGGTTGCAGTGCAGACACACATAATAAAGCCAGGCTTGGCTGGAAATGTAGCTGAGTCCCAGCAAGAGGATGTGAGGAGTGATATCCCGACGGGGGAGCTCTCTGATCCCGTAGGGAGCCCCGCGCAGCCTGCGCCGATCAGATGGAGAGTCAACAGCACCGAGCCATGGACAGTCCGGGAAATACAGCTGCCGCCCGCAAAACGCGGATCGCAGAGCTACGGACCGGACTCGCTGTCGCTGCGCAGAGTGGCGCGGAATACGCGCGCAGCTTCCCATACTCCCCACCTGCCGACGTTGACTCGTTGGCCGGTCCGCAGCGCGCAGACACCGCGCATGCAGGCGGAGCCGCCCGCATTGGGGACAGCTCACAGCCCGGTGCGGACCGCGGGTGGCTCAGCGGTCGCGGGAGAAGTTGTGGGGTTTTTTTTACACACCCACACACCCCCGCCGCTCGGCTGCTTCTAGAGAGCTAGAGGGAAGATTTATTTCCTTTGCCTTTCCCAACGTGTTAAATTTAGCAGTAGCTGGAGTCACCTGCACCTCTCTGCTGGGAAGGTTTCTTCTAGAAAAAATCCTAGCTGTTTTAAATTTGTTATCCCATGGAGCACTTGGTGCAAGTTATGAATAAAACTACTCAAGACAAATGTTCAATGAGTTCCTTCTCCCACTTAGGCAAGGCTTATTCACTTCCCACAATTCATCCAGGTGCTCTTCCCAACATCAAACTTAAACTCACATTGTCATTAAAATAGACACATTCCGAGAGCTCTAATAACAAGGGAAGACTTCACAGGCTTTATTAAAATATTTAAGGCAAATGACACCAGCCTGTGTGCTAATTTAATAAAAATACATTTAATAATTTAATTTAACTATGGTAATTTAAGAATGCAATAAAAATACATTTTGAATCTATTATCAGTCTTGTTTCCTCACAGATGCCTTTTCTTTTCATTATGAGGAATTTTAAGAAAAGCATAAAGCTGAGAGTGCCAGAGTGCAGAGCAGGTCCCTCCAGGAGAGAACCAAGAGCCCTCCTGCAGCTCTGGACAACATCCACATCTCGTCACATCTCTAGGGTGATTTGTATGCTGGATTCTCTGCTTGGAACCCCTTTTGGGAGTGTCACTGTCCTATATTATACATGACAGCTCCTAGCCTATACACAATGCAGCTGCTGGTGACAGGGAACCAGCAGTGAGATGCAGTGAGGACTCCCTGTCGTGGTTTAACCCCAACCAGACAGCTTTCACTCACTCCCCCCCTTCTTGCCCTCCCCCTACTCCTGGAGGGACGGAGAATCAGAAAGAATGCAACTCCCACGGGTTGAGATAAGAACAGTTTAGTAACTAAGGTATAACACAAATCACTACTGCTACCACCAATAATAATAATGAGAAAGGAAATAACAAGGGAAGAGAATACAACACCTCAGCACCAGGTGACCGAAAACTCGCCCCCCCAGCCCGACCAAGCACCGACCGATACCTCCTCCAACCCTGCAGTCCACCTGCCCTTCCGGCTAACTCCCAGTTACCTCCTGGGCATGACGTGCTGTGGTATGGAATACCTCTTTGGTCCGTTTGGGTCAGGTGTCCTGTCTCTGCTTCCTCCCGGCTTCCCCTCCTCCCTGGCAGAGCATGAGGCTCACAAAGTCCTTGGCCAAACCAAAACATCATTTTTATCAGCTCTGTTCCCAGCTCGAAAGTCAAAACACAGCACTGCACCAGCTACCAAGAAGGAGAAAAATGACTGCTACTGCTAAACCCAGGACACTCCCACACTTAGCATGGATTGTCTGAAGATGGGATTTGCTGGCAGAGGCAACTGACAGCTTCACAGCATCCCCATCCGAGCCCCATGAGCCTGACACAGAAGCACCAAGACCTGATCTGGGGGGACATGGTGGGCCCTGCCCCTCCACTCACTGCCATGCTCCTTCTCAGAGATGCCAGTGCTTGTATGAGTACATTCCCTTTTCATGTAGGAGAAAAGCTATACACATACTCACTTTTCATGCCAACTAACTTAAGATGATGATTTTGTTCTGCTCTGATCTCTTCTGCCATGTGCGTGCACAGTGAACATAACTTTTAAAGTCTGATGCCATTTTTAGGAAGATACTACCCATAGCAATAGTAACCAGGAGCTCTTTGGAAAGTAGCTACACCATGCTGCTCTATCAGGATATTATTCCATCCATGCTGGACAAAGATCATCCAGAATAATATCACTTCGGCTTGAGTTGTCCCAAAACTATATGTTTAAGGCATAGAGCTGGCACAGACAATGTTGTCTAAGGTAGTTCCACCCTGGCAGTGTTATAGGAAACCAATGGCTCGGCCTTACTCTGGGAAACGCAGGATGGACTACCAGCCCCTCTATAACATATGGATTTATTGGCATTCAATACTGTGATGAGTGAATTCCTGTTTGTTAATCAAATCTTGTTTGCTTAAAAGTTAATTGTTTAAGAGTTACTTGCTTGCTTAAAGGTTACTGGAAAATTTTGACACTTTGACATTTGGCTTATAGACTGCAAGCATCTGTTAAAGTAAACTAGGTACGGAAAAGAAGATAAAGAGCCTTCCTCCCCACACCCACTGAACCCACCGGGAGGCCTAATGAGACCCTCGAAGGAGATAAGGAGTCTTTCTCCCCACACCCACTGGGAGGCAGAATGAGACCCCTTATCAACGGGCCACACAAACGCAGAGTACGCCAAGAGTAGCACGTACACTGGATAAAGAAGAGTATAAAATCAGTGACTTTGGGGAAATGGGGTGTGTGAGGTATATAGGAATGATTCGTGTCAGCAACTTAGGAGTCCTTGTCATCATTGTACTTTGGGTGGAATCGAAAATCATGTGTAGAATGTATACCAATGATCAGATTAAGATAGATGTTCCTGTCAATACAATGATGAAAGAGAAGAAGAAACAAAGGAATAATCTTTCCTAATCAAACACTTTGTTACTTTAAGGGGTACTTTGTTTAACTACTTGAATGTCTCAAACGCTTTGCTAATTACAGGGGTACTTTGTTTAACTGCTTGAATGCCTTGAGGGGGTTAGGTAATCAAGAGATACCTTCTGTTACAGGATGAGGTGAAACTTGTGTATTGAATAAGTAATGGGATAAATGGAGTCTGTTCAATCAAACTGGTCTTACAATTTGAGAGAATTATATTGTAAAATTTAGAACACTTTTATAAACTTTAGAAATTGCTTAAAGAAAACCAGCTGTAACAGCCCTGTATCTGCTTATGCAGGATTGTAACCGTAGGCATCTGGTGTTTAAACAAGATATCCTGAAGCCGGGATGTGTCGAGTAGATCTGTTGAAACTAGGTAAAAGGTCAGGGGGGAAGGTAGCTTGCCCCGGGATGTGTCAAGTAGACATGTCGAAACTAGGCCAAAAGTCAGGAGGAAGATAGCTTATCTTCATCCCCCACAACCACCGAGAGATAGAATACAGCCTCGAGCAACAAGCCCCACATGCGAAGATAACAAGAAGGACACCTACACCTGAAGAAAAGGATATAAAAGGACAGAACCTGTGGGAGGGGGTGCACGCCGTTGGCGGAGCGGAGACTCCCCGGCCGCCCAGCGCTGTTTTGCTTACTATTGCTTGCTTAATAAATTGATTAATTTCAAATAGCCAGTCTCTTCCCCTTATTTGAGACTCAAATAGCCAGTCTCTGCCTTTTCTTGAGACTCACTTATAACAAATACTGAGAGCAAAACACTATGCATTTCTGTATTTAGACATAATTATTCTGAAAGCATTTCAGAATCAGTTTGAAATCACAAGTTACATAAAAATAGCACAGTTGTGTAAAGGCAAAAATAAAACCTTCATGAAAGCTGGGGTGTTCAATGAGGACTAAGAGAGTTAGGCACCCAATAGAGTAAGCCTGCTTCAAGAAAACCAGACTCAGTATTTCAGCTTTCTAAAGTCAAAAGAGGAGTATCTTCAACACATTAAAGGACTGATCTGGTGGACACCAAATGCCCAGGCCTTAATTTTGGAGCAGCCAATAACAGAATCAACCTTAAAGAATACATTAAACACATAGACTTAATTAAGAGATGACACATAATATGTAAGAGAAATGTGGCAAAATGATAATGCCCCGGAAAAGCCACTCAGCACGTCTGCTTGTGTCGTATCAAAGACAGACTCCAGTTCTGGTGAAATCTGAAGGCCCTTATTGTGCATCTGGCATCCCTTTTATAGTCCACTACAGCTCTGGTGAAATCTGAAGACTTTTATTTCACATTTCACATCCCTTTTATAGTCTACTAGGTGCTAAGCAGTAACTTTCCACTCTTTTACTCCCTTGTCATCCTGATTTAGCAACACTACTAAGGGTTACAAATATTTACACTGTTTGGTCTGTCTTTGAGATGCACATCCTGCTTTATCTTGCAAACCGCCTGCTTTATTTTGCTAACCGATCTTTACCCTTCATGTTCTCTTTACAGTTCCCAAGGCTTAGGCCCGACCAGGGTATTGACACCTGATGTTTTCTTCAGGGTTCCCAAGGCTTGAGCAGGTCCAGGGCAACAGCACCTGGTATTTTCTTTACTGTTCCCAGGACTTAAGCCAGACCAGGGTGATAACGCCTGGATCCATTTCCTTAACTATTTCTGTTACCCACAAGCAGTAACTTTCCACTCTCTTACTTCCTTGTCATCCTGATTCAGCAAAACTACTAAAGGTTACAAATATTTACATTGTTTGGTCTGTCTTTGAGATGCACATCCTTCTTTATCTTGCAAACCTCCTTCTTTCTTTTGCTAACCGATCTTGACACTTCATTGTTCTCTTTACAGTTCCCAAGGCTTAAGCCCGACCAGGGCGATAACTGGATCCATTTTGTTAACTATTTCTGTCCCGTCACCCACATCTGTCCATGCAAAATGGGATTTGATCCTTACCAAGACCTGATGCCCACATCACCTCCACCGTCACCAGCCCTTGGCATATCAGGAACTGGTGTGGCTGAGATTTGACAGAGATGAGCAAACACCAGAGCTCTATGGATGTGCAAAGGAGTAGAGGCGCATGTGATGCAGAGGGCTGACCAATGTACAAGGGGGTTGTACAAGGGGGTCATACAAGGGGGGATAAAGAAATTTTGCCTGTTTAACAGAAAGCATTGTTTTCAAATACCTGTCAAGCTTGCCATGCAGTACCAGGACAATAGGCTATTGATAAGGAGGAGAAACAGCCTGATAAGGGGAAGAAACAGACTGATAAGGGGGAGGAACAGTTACTTAGTTCCAGTGAAGACCAGCTTTGTGGTTTGGACTTTGACCAGACTCCTAAACAGCTAGAGTTGAAAAGTTCAGGCTCGAGGAAGACTCATTTACTTCATCTTGAAGACCCCTACTCACAAGAGGAAGACTCATTTACTTCATTTTGAGACCCTCCCCCATGACCGGGGGGGCACTGCACAGGCGCAAAGGACCTTCTAGCTCATTATAATACGAAGCAGGGATAGGACATAAATATGTATAGGCATATTGTTAAACCTTATGAATGCATATAACTTCAGGGAATAAATGTAGAGGGAAACAACACTGAAGCACGCATGCCTTTGGAGGAGCTATCCCCCATGCGTCTCAGCGCTGAATAAAGGTATGCTTTTTGCATACCTACTTTACAACTTTAATGAGTTGTGGAGTCTATCTGCTTATCACATGCAGGAAACTATTGAAGGCCTGGATTATTTCTTAAAAAGAGATGTTTCCAAAGCACATGGCATAATGCACTCATTCAGTGAAGAGTCAAATGTCACAGTGGATACAGCTGCAAAATAGTGTCTCAATTTACAGTAAATCATGTCAAATAGGGAACATCAGGAAAAAATGGGATTGGAGCACACAAAGGCAGGAGGCATCCACAATGTATCAAACAACCTGGATAAAAGCCCCAACTACAATATCATCCCAGTTTCTATGGTGTTCTTGACTTAATGCCTCCAAATGCTTTGCATAAATAAATAACTGGCATCCCACATTTCAGTCATAGAGAGGACTGGTGTTAGAAAAGGGTGAAATTCTTATGATAAAACAATCATATAAAATAGTAGAAATGATTATATTTAAGAAATTTTTAAATCAATAGTGTGGTTTTGTATATTAGGAAATGTTGTAACTTTGTAGCTTGGTTTGCAGTCTTGTATCATGGTTACTCTATAACAAATGTTACAATGGTAGTCTTGGTAGCAAGAGCTAACATAACCATGTATGGTGAAGGGTACATGAGTAGATATGAGAAAGTATTGTAAAACTCTATCGAAGCAGAATCCACAGGCATACCAAGGGTAGTCAAGTGAGGACAAGAGAATGCTGGCATCCACATAATGGTTGGGGCCTGTCCAAAGAATGGAAAGGTGAAAAGGACAGAGCAAGGAAGACTTCTTACTTCATCCGAGGAAGACTCCTTACTTCATCAGGACGACCACCAGAGGGGGCTACGCAAGCGCAAAAGAGGCTGATGTAATAAATTGATGTGGTAATCCTTGATGCATATGTATTAATCAATGATGTAATCTGTATTAAATAGTGTATAAATTGTGGATGCGATGTGACGGGGGCAAAGCCAGATTTGGGCGCGTGCCCCTGGTTTCCCAGCCCTTCAATAAAGCACCTCATATAACCATTCCAGTGGTTATGTGTCAGTTCTTACGCTAACACTGGCATAGCCTGAAATTCGGGCTATAGAGCAGCAGAAACCAGAGGTGCTCAGAGGGAGGATGTGCACAGAAAGAAAAGATTTCACAGGAAGAGTTGGTGTGTCTGTGGGCAGGATCCAGCCAGAGCTCCGAAGTTTACACTTTGGGAAGTTACAGTAGAAAGGGACTGAGATGTTATCCAAGAACACTGAAAAACAAAGGGAAAGTTTCACTGTGAAACACATTTTACCACGCATAGGACTATGATCCTGTTCCATGTGCAGGCATGCCATGGGCACCAGCATTAGCATTCACGCATCTCTAATAGGCATGGTGATCTTAAAGTCTTTTTCACTTGTGTATGGCACTTCTATCAGTCATTTCCCCTTCTGTTAAAGAAGACATATAATAGTCTGAAATCAAGGCAGAGTAAGTGGTGCAGTTAGTGACACTTTCTGAAAAATACTATCATATGCTGGAGCTGAATTTAGCTCAAATATCACAAAATATCCATCTGCAGAAGAATCACACACACACACTCCCCTGCACAGTTACAGGAAAACAATCATTACTGATAACAGGGCTAAAGATACAGACCATGCAATACCCTACAAATACAAGCATGTGTTTTTCTCTTTCCATAGTTCATGGAGCAAAGTATTCATTTTGGCCTCTGTTCCAATTAGATGCTGCAGGAAAAAGTGTGGGAATCAGGCAGAGGGGATGCACTTTGTGACAAAACCACTTTTAGCACAAAGAGTTTTCCAGGCTCTGCATCTGCCTTTTGATTCCCATAAAGATGGTTTAGAGCATTATAACATTACTTAATAACTTATAATGTTTAGTATAAGAAAGTATCACATTTCCATATTTTTATGACTGTTCAGAGAAAGTATCTCTCTGTGATCGACTTATTCTGGGTTCTTTTCATCCCCGTTGGACATGAGTCTGTACTGCTTCTCAAAGGACATAAGGAATAAAAAAACTACATCTCAATTAGAATTAGTTAAAAGAGGGTGAAGCCCTGATGTACGAGGTGCTCAATGACTCTGGGGTGAGCTGGTCAGTGAAGATATATCAGGGTCTCCCTCCAGCTGCCGGATCCAGCACAAGCCTTTGACCCTTGCCCTCTCCTTGATGTCAGCTCAGCTCCAGCAAGCTCTGACAAGGCCTTTCTGCAATGCGGATGGGTCACTGCATCTCTTTTTCCCATGAGAGCAGTTCACTGTGTCCACTGAGACCCCTTCTTACCAGGGTTGTGATCAAAGAGCTCATTCACTTTATGGGACTCTGTACTCAACAGGCAGCTTCACTACTGTCTGACCAACAGCTGTGGTAAAAAAAAATCATGGTATAGGATTTATAATTTTAGATACATCTCTCCCAGCATTGCTGACAAGGGTAACATTGAGATACATAAGACAGAAAGTCAGCTAAAATGGCCTGGGAAGTGGGACAAGTGTGGAGAGGAGAGGCACTGTGCCAGGGCAGTACCAGGAGCTCAGCAAGGGGCTCCAAGAGCTCCAGTGCTCATTCTCCACCTGTACAAAGCCTTTTAAGTGCACTCTTTAAGCTGAATGCTGTGTACTTTTACATAACTGAAGGAGAAAAAATACCCCATTAGCAGATAATTAGCACTTGGACTCAGAGTACTTATTTAAGGTATCTACCTCCTGTGCCATGTATATGTGTAATGTTTGTGAAATGTTCAGAATTATGCACCAGAGACAGAAGATTTCTCTTTATCCAGTGGGCCCATCACCTTTCCTTACACCTTGCAGTCAAGAAGTCACATTCTGACTGGGGTCATATCCAGAAGTGTAAGGTGGATTTCCAAAGCCATTAAGCCTGGTTGCAGCAGGGTGTGAGGAAGTGCTGGGAGTCCTCAGAGCAAACTCACCCCGGGAACTGGACCATTCAGCACCCACAACACGGAAACTGTCTCAAAATACCCCATTAAAGGCTATCAAACACAACATGAGCAGCAGTCATCTGGACATGTCTCCCAACAGCAGTCAAAGATCAACCTGTCACCAGGGTCTAGGCTCTTATGAGCATTTTACGTGGACAAGCACAGCTTCTATGAGAATTCCTATATTTCCAAAGGCTTCCACTCCACTGGTATATTCCCAATAAAATAACAGGGAGAAGCAGCCCCCCCCCATTTCCTCATAAACCAAACAAAAATAGTAATCCTTGACCACATTTCCAATCCTACCAGCATTAACCTGACAACTACTAATGCTGCTTCTTCTTAAGAGAGCATGCACCAAGTAGAGATGGTACCCTTTGCACCAGAACCTTCCCACCCTTGAGATTGTCTCTACCATGAAAGACATCACTGACAACTTTGGGGAGGAGAGAAGACCTTTATTGTACTAAAGCATGCCTTTATATACCTTCACACAGGGCATTGTTTTGCATTACAAGCATTCAGTAACTTTCCAACAGCCATGCACGTATTTTACACTGTTCCCACAAAAGATCATATTCCCAACACCTCATAACCATATTCCCACCACCTTGCAATCTCATGTTTCTCTTTGGATAAATGCCAGTGCATTCCACTACCTTCTCCTGCATCCCTCTGACTATCTTCTGTTCGCTATTCCCACGGCTCGTGCCCCACCAGCTGCAACATGTCGTGCACTTCTCTATTGGCCACAGGCCCTTCACTGAGTCTGTCTGCTGCAATTTCCCCTTCTGTATTAACAACCATCACCGCTTTTATGGTGTGATCAATCATTCTTTGAACACACTGAATAAAACAAAGAATACAAACAAGTATGCCTACGACAATCATCAATGCGAAAACCCCAAGGACTATAAATCTCTAACCACAGCCCCAATCCCAAAAACCATGGCCAATCAGGCATCCAGTTGTTATCTGATTGTACATCTTTCACAAGGTTGCTTAGTTTCTGAACATTACTATGGATCGATTTTGAATGATCTGACAGGTTCATACAACACATTCCTTCGAATTCTTCACAGCCGTGGCCTTGGGCTAATAATAAAAAATCTATGGCTTCGTGTTTTGCAACGTTGCATGTTGTACAGAATCTACATCCATTAGTAAGCTAGATATTGCTTGAGGTAGCATTAAGTTGTTTCACAAGCCAACACCCCAATCTATTCAAACTTCCTAATGCTTTGGCAGCTGCAGCACCAGGAGCAACCAGTGAAGCAAACACTCTTTTTTTTTTTAGGGATATTTAAGATCATGGAAGTATTGGGTGTCAACAGTGCAAGTCGACTCGGTGAGCATGGTCCTCCCTTTATATGTGAGGGAATTCCTGCCCATGCTCGATCACCACAAAGAAAACACCAGTTGGTAATTTTAAGGGGGCATTAGTAGCGACAGAAGTTTTTATACTCGTATAATTGCACCAAAGAGTTGCATTGCAAAAGACTGGCAAGCTTGCATTAACAATTTGGTTGTGTGACTGATTCTTACCACTATAATTGAAATATTTACAATAATCCATTTTTACAGAGCCTAGCAAGTCAATTTCCTGTGGCTCTATTGTCAATTGTGGTAAATGCAAAACCCACGTATCCCGACAGTCAGCTAAATTTGTGCCCTTAGCATATCGCGCAAACACGTCATTAATCCTGCTGCTAGCCGTGGTGAACCAAAGATCGTCTTCCAACGGAACCCCTACAAGACAGGTGGAAAAAAAGATTTCCAGGTGTGGCTAAGGAAAAACATATAGCTTCCTGTCCCGTCTGGTTGGCTAAAGTCATCCATATGTTTGTCATCGGTTGGGGCAGCACCCAAAATCCACTACCCCTGTTCGGCATGTTTAGGAGGGCGACCCAGAACAGTATATAAATTAAGGTTCCCATAGGTTGCGATTACGTGTGCTTGTAAAAGACAGTGAATACAGGCACCAAAGTCTGTCCGATTCTTGTCTTGTTCATGACTCTGGTTGTTCCAGGAAGGGTTGAACACCACGAGCAGGAATCCAGTGAGGTCCTCAATCTGCAGAGAAACAAGCATATCCCTGACCCCAAGTAATCAGGTGGAATGGGCCTTCCCAATGCCCTGATTCTAAATTCTGAAATTCTACCTGGGCGGTACCTTCAACCACGTCTGTGCTTGGTGCTACAGAAAGGAAATGCTTCAGAATTCAAGGTGTCAGTGAATCTGTGCAGTTTAAAAAATTGAGGACATAGAGTGCTTTTGCTAAACGCTCCCCAGGTGGAAGACCTCCTATTCCCCCCTTTTGTTTTGGAACTTGGCCCTTCAAGGACCTATGTGAGCGGTCCACAATGGCTTGACCAGTAGGGGACTGAGTGAGACAAGGGGGGGCACGAAATTACAAAATGGTATATAGAAATCTTTAGGAGTAGCTTTAAGTAGTGTTAAGTTTGATGGCTTTGTAACAGTAGCAATGGAAAATTACTGAGGTGCAGGGTACATAGAGAAAAATATGTGAAGAGAGTGCAGCTAGAGAACATACTGAGAATTCTCACAAGATAAATCGTTATAGTTGACATAGCTTTAAGAAAAAAACAGCCTAGAAAAACAGGACACAGGGATAAGGGGTATCTGGGAACTGCAGGTGTCCAGGATGGGCTACAGCTGAACTAACAGATAAGTAGGAGGATGGGAGGATTATTATGTCTCTGGTGCTAACGAACCAATTAAACTGGTATGAGCATCTACTGCGCGTGCTTCAAAGGCTGCCAGAAGTGATGAAGATCCTTGGAAGAAGTAAACGACCCTCAGAGACCACCACCACAAATCTGTACGCATGCGGGGAACTCTCTGGAAAATGATGTAATCCATATGTAGCCTCATGAATATGTATGTATGCCCAGGGGCTATATAAGGATGGCTTGTGTGGCAATAGGGGAGACACGTTAGGAGGAGTTATCCCCCGTGTCTCCCGGCGCTGCAATAAAGAATACCTGCTTGTCAGCTTGAAAACTTTGTTGGCAAGTTTGTTCCTGGAGTTTTCTCTCGGCTGCAGGACCCGCTGAGGACAGGGCTCCCTAGGGCCCTCGGGAATTTTTCCCGGAGGGACCCCTCGACTCATTCGGATCGCTGCGGGAGCAGACAAGGACCATCTCATAAAAGGTATTTTTTTTTTTGTATAGTCTGTAAGGTGCAGGGGGCACCTCGGTTTGGTAAATTGGTTTGGTAAATTGGTTTGGTAAGCGTACGCATGGTTTGGAAGCCTTCCGTAAATCGAGATAAGAAATCTCGTAGGTAAAGGTGTATACCCGGCTGCTAGCGTCCGTTTGGTATACACCCGCAAGAAGCAGGGGGCTTCTTGTGGTTTGGGTCCTGCAGGACACAGGGGGTGTCTTGCAGAAAAGGTTTTGGATTTTACTGGTATACACCCAAAGGAAGCAGGGGGCTTCTTACGGTTTGGGTCCTGCAAGAAGCAGGGGGTGTCTTGTGGAAATGGTTTTGGATCTTGTTGGTATTTGATTTATTTTGTGGCTTGTTACATTAAGGATTTTAGTCTTGTGATTTTGGTATCAGTGACAGACTGTTTAAGCAGGGGGCATCTTGTGATTTAGGTCCTACAAGATGCAGGGGGGTGTCTTGTGAAAATGGTTTTGGGTCCAGTGTGCTATCAATAGCCCATAAGGGATTTGATTCAGTGATGCTGTCAGCGTGGGTCCCTGGTTAGCAGAATCACCCTCCAATACAGCTGGACTGTCCAGTATGGTTCCCACAGTGGGATGAAGACAGGATGGTCAGACACAAGGGTCTCATCCTTCTTGGGACACTGACAGGCTGGTCAACTATAAAGGGTTCAAGGAAACCCCCCTATTAATGTTACAATATGGTCTGAGCTATAAGGGTTAGGAAGTATTGCTTTTGATTCTACTGGTATTCGCCTTATTTTGTGGCTTGTTACAGTAATGATTTTGGTCTTGTGATTTTGGTACTGGTGACAGGATGTTATAACTGTGTTATTAACTGTTGTTTGTTTGGTTGAATTTAAGTCTCTGTCTTTGTCTCAAGTGTTGTAACTGTGTGGAGTATGTCTGGGGATCCCGTCTGTGTGTGTGTGTGTGTGAATGTGAGATTGATAATGGAAAATCAGCAGAGTGAAGAGATCTTGAAAAAGAATCCTTTTGGGTGCATTTTGGCACACTGGAAAAAACTTGGAGGGTCTCCTGGGGGCTTGGTAAATAAGAAAATATTGGTAAAGTATTGTAACCAATGGTGGCCTTTGTATACTTGGGAAGATCAGGAAAAATGGCCTAAAAATGGAACTCTGAACTATAATACAGTGTTACAATTAATGTTTTTTTTTAAGGGGGCAAGGAAAATGGGATGAAGTAATGTATGCAGATATGTTTTTCACTTTAAGAAATCACACGGAGTGACAGACTGAATGCAAAATTAACATAGCTCCGCCAGATTCCTTAATTTTGGCTTTGGAAAAGGACAGGGAAAAACTGAAAGTTAAGCTGGAGATGCTCAGCTTAATTTGGGGAAAGATGTTTAAAGTTAAAAAACAGTAATCAGGAAGATAGGGTGGAAAATCACGTACCACAGGTACCTCCGAGAGGAGCACCCTCTGCATCTGTCCTATCTGATATTGATAAGGAGGAAGAGATTTCTGTCACTGGCAACAAGCGGCACATTCACATTCAGAGTTAAGAAGGGGTTAAACCAGAAGTGCTGTTGCAGAGGCAGGCATCTGCAGGCCCTGCAGAGCAGGGGGAGCCGCTGTGAGAAAAAGGAAAAAAAAAAGGGAAAACCAAGGGGGAAAGGAGGGGAGCTCGAGCAGCTCCTGTGTTTGAGCGTGGGAGGAGGGATGTCTGCAGGAGGTGGGGGAGTGGGCTCTTCTCTTCTGTGGGACCGGATCGGTGTGCGTGCTATGGGGGGTTTTGGACGCTGGTAGTGAGACTGCCCTGAGGGGGGAGCAGTGCCATGGGGTGGCTCCGGTGACTGAACTGGAACTAAACTGACGGGGACGCAACTTATTCTGTTTTGAACCAAGATTTGACATTAAAAGGAAAAGAGTCTGTAATGGTTGTGGGAGCTACTGGCCGTCAGGAAAAAGGATTCTTTCTAAAACCTTTAAAATACAAGATAGGAAAACAAATTGGGGTACATAAATTTCTATATATGCCAAATTCACCCAAATCATTATTGGGAAGAGATTTATTAGAACATTTGGAGGCAATTATAACCTTTAAAAGAGGTGAAATAGAACTAAAAGTAAAAGAGGACCAATTAATTGAAGCTATGAGTGTGTCAGTAATTCAACAGGAAATCGAGAAGTCCAGTTCACCCGAAGTAGAAGAAATCCTCAATCAGGTATATCCAGGAGTTTGGGCATCAGAAATTCCAGGTAAGGCAAAGAATGCTTTGCCTATTAAAATTGAAATAAAAAGGGGGGCCTGCCCAGTTCGAATAAAACAGTATCCTCTAGGAATACAAGATAGAAGGGGAATTAAAGAAATAATTGATAAATTTTTAAGATATGGGTTATTAGTGGAATGTGAATCGGAGTATAATACTCCTATTTTACCAGTAAAGAAAGCAGATGGGAAAAGCTATAGGCTAGTTCAAGATTTGAGGGCAATAAATAAAATAGTGGAGGACATCCACCCTGTGGTGGCTAATCCATATACGTTATTGACCAAACTAAAATTAAATCAGAAATGGTTTGCTGTCCTGGATTTAAAGGACGCTTTCTTTTGCTTACCATTAGCCAAAGAAAGCCAAAATTTATTTGCTTTCGAATGGGAGAATCCTGACACAGGAAGAAAAACTCAATTAACTTGGACAGTATTACCTCAGGTTTAAAAACAGTCCAACGATTTTTGGAAATCAGCTAGCATGAGAATTAGAATCATGGATGCCACCTACTCAGACGGGGACTCTGTTACAATATGTGGATGACCTGTTAATTGCTACAGAAACAAAGGAAGAATGCATCCAGTGGACAGTTGAATTATTAAATTTTCTGGGACTGAATGGTTATCGGGTATCCAGACAAAAAGCCCAACTAATCCAAACCCGAGTTTCCTACCTAGGATATGAAATAGCAGGAGGACAGAGAGAACTTGGAACTGCCAGGAAAGAAGCCATTTGCCAGACTCCACGACCGTCAACCATCAAGGAGCTCCGGACATTCCTGGGAATGACAGGATGGTACAGACTTTGGATCCATGATTATGGTGTTCTGGTAAGACCACTCTATGAACTGTTGAAGGGAAACCCTCCTTCTTTGGACTGGACTGATAAAGCAGAGGAGGCTTTTAGAAATTTAAAGATAGAATTAATGAGAGCTCCAGCTCTGGGACTTCCGGATGTGACTAAACCATTTTGGCTATATTCCTATGAAAAACAAGGAATAGCCTTGGGGGTCCTTGCTCAGAAACTAGGACCATACAGAAGGGCAGTGGCGTATTTTTCAAAACAGCCGGATGAAGCGAGCAAAGGATGGCCCGGATGCCTAAGGGCTGGGGCAGCAGTAATCATGAATATTGAAGAGGCCCGCAAATTCACCTTGGGACAAAAGATTACTGTACTAGTGTCCCATGTAGTATCGGCAGTCCTGGAGCAGAAAGGAGCCCACTGGTTATCTCCTTCACGTTTCTTAAAATACCAGGCCACCCTTGTAGAACAGGATGATATAGAAATTGTGGTCACTAATGTTGTGAATCCAGCATCCTTTTTGCAGGAACAGTCGACAGAACCACTAACCCACGACTGCTTGACCACCATAGAGACTGTATATTCGAGCCAACCAGACTTGAAAGGAAACCCTCTGGAAGATGCTGATTCTTGGTTTACTGATGGTAGCAGCTTCATGAAAAATGGCAAACGAAAGGCAGGATATGCTGTCACCACCACTTCACAGGTAATAGAAGCTAAACCTTTACCTGCAAACACCTCTGCACAGAAGGCAGAAATAATAGCATTAACAAGAGCCCTGGAACTGGCTAAAGGTAAAAGGATAAATATCTGGACTGATTCTAAATATGCATTTGGTGTGGTGCATGCACATGGTGCTATCTGGAAAGAACGAGGACTTTTGAATACACAAGGGAAATAGATTAAACATGCTACAGAAATTTTACAGTTACTGGAAGCTGTTCAGCTACCTGAAGAAGTAGCTATTATGTACTGTAAAGGACATCAACAAGGTGACTCTGATCAGGAAACTGGAAATAATTTGGCTGATTTTGAAGCCAAACGAGCAGCTGAACAATCTCTAATCATGTCCTTAATCCCTGATGGCAAACTAACAATTGAAAAATCTAAACCTAGGTACTCAAAAGAGGATAGAAAATTGATTGAGGATCTAGAGGGACAGGAAAATAAAGAGGGTTGGGCTCAAATACCTGATGGTCGAATTGTAATTCCCTATTACCAGCTCTGGAAGTTAGTTCAGGAAGAACATAATAAAACTCATTGGGGTAGCAATTCTTTGTATAAATATTTAGACAAACAAATTGTAGGAAGGAATCTATACACCACAGTTCAATTAGTGACAAAACAATGTCAGTTATGTCTTAAGAATAATCCTAAAACTGAAAACAGAAATCAAATTGGGACAATTGGGAGAGGAAGTTATCCAGGACAGCTGTGGCAAATAGACTTTTCTGAGTTACCAAGAAAAGGGGGCTATCGATATTTGTTGGTGTTAACAGATACTTTTTCAGGCTGGCCAGAAGCATTCCCTTGTAGGATAAATAATGCAAGACAGGTGATTAAAATATTATTAAATGAAATAATACCTCGTTTTGGAGTACCAGCGGCAATTTCTTCCGACCGGGGTTCACACTTCAGTGCCAAATTGTTACAAGAAATTAGCAAAAAATTAGAAATTGATTGGCAACTACATGTTCCATATAGGCCTCAGGCCAGTGGGCAAGTAGAAAAGATGAACCATCTTGTTAGCGTAGGAACTGACACATAACCACCGGAATGGTTATATGAGGTACTTTATTGCAGCGCTGGGAAACCAGGGGCACGCGCCCAAATCTGGCTTCGGTCTCGTCACATCGCGTTCGCAATTTATACATATTCGATATAGATTGCATCATTCACTAATACATCTGCATTAAGGATTGCCACGTCAGTCTATTGTAACATCAGCCTCTTCTGCGCTTGCGCAGCCCCCCTCTGGTGGTCGTCCTGATGAAGTAAGGAGTCTTCCTCGGCTTGTTCTTTTCACCTTTTTGTCCTCTGGACATATCCCAGCCATTATGTGGACACCAGCATTGTTCTATTTTCCCTTGGCTACCTCTGTTAATTTCTAGGTTCTGCTTGGATAGAATTTCACAATATATCTTTCTAAATTCACCCATACACCCTTCACCATATATGGTCATATGAGCTCTTGCTACCAAGACTACCATTGTATCACTGGTTACAGGTTAACCATGATACTGGACAGACAGAACTGCAAAATTATAGCTCTTTCTACTCTACAAAATCACACTATTGATTTATAAACCTCTTAAACATAATCGTTCCTACCATTTTATATGATTATTTATCTTAAAAACTTCACTCTTTTCTAACAGTTCCCCCCTTTGAAAATACGTCACTCAATTTAAGTTAAGTATTTTCATTCCTTTAGGTACCTGTTTCCTGATAAATAGGAGGAGGTGTGGGAGATTTTGGATGTTCTTTAGTTACTGCTCCTATAATTCGATGGGTCCATGCATTGCTCCGGGCTATTTCCTTTCGAATACAAAAAAATACATCAGATATAACATTAAAAACACGATCATCATTACGACTACAGTTTGCAAGAGGGAACGGATCCATTCAGTAAGGTGAAGGCCCAAACTATCAAAGAGTGCCCCAATCCAATTTTGTTCAATATATTTCCTTTCTCTTTCCACTTCTTGTTCCACTTTGGTCAACTGGGAAATATCATATTCTATGTTTGTAGTTACATTAGGAATATGAACACAACAATGATCTATTCTACCTTTCAAATATCCACAAACAGCATGTTCCTTAAGTAAGAACAGGTCTAATGCCATTCTGTTCTGCAAAGTTGTTGCTTGTAATTGCAAATTTAAATCTCTGAATCCTTTCTTTGTTACCCTGGCTAATCTTTTTGTTTGGCCAATCAGCCTGTCAATCATTTCTCTATTTCGATATGCTGCTATTTGTGCA
Organism: Neopsephotus bourkii; assembly: GCF_033783945.1. Lineage (NCBI taxonomy): Eukaryota > Metazoa > Chordata > Aves > Psittaciformes > Psittacidae > Neopsephotus > Neopsephotus bourkii. The sequence continues at coordinate 5,687 of NW_026901226.1, read as the reverse complement.
AATAAAGATTCAAAAAAAACCCATCCTATTTTAACTCCTGCAGAGGGCTTCTGCCATGTGTCATCATCATCATCATCATCTACATTTCTTTTTGTTCGAATTTGCAGGGTTTCTAATTTGTCTTTGACTGGTGACTTTTTCCAAATTGGACAAAGAGTTGGTAATCCCAGGGTGATTTTTGTTAACTGGGCCTTCTATGGGTAGGTGAGTAGTCCAGGTTCCATCACTTGCTGCCCAAACAAAATGTCCTATACTACGCACCGTAGAATATTTACAATCCTCATTGCTAATAGGGACCTGTATTCCTTTTTTCTCCAATTTTTAGTCCCTGGTATGCACATCCTGCCATTAAAGCAATTTTAATTGGAGGTATTGTAATTTCCTCAGGGTCCGTATCACAATCTAAAACTTTAGTACAATTCCACCAAGGAACGTCTTTAATAACATTCCGACTAATTCTATTTATAGATAGCAAATCATCGATGTTTATATTCTCTGTTACGTTTTGCTTTCCTGTCCATTTAAGGCACCAAGATGTATTTCCGATATATTGAAATTTCTGCAAAATGCTCATTGCCAAAACTGTGTCCCAGTTCTGTTTTAAACCAATTTATTTTTCTTTCTTTGCAAAGTCTGTATTGAGTTTGGTTGTGTACAAAATTGACAATTATTGTTCCTTTACATTCATACATGGTGTGATAGACTAGTATTTGAGAGGTTACTCCCCCTCGCCTAGTTGTGGTAATGCATTCATTACAGTTGTCGCTTTTATCAGCTGCGACATTTGCCTATATGGGCTTAAACAGAACCATCGCCAAAAGAGGTCCGTTCAGGATCATAGTGCTCAGCGGTCACAGCCCCAGGGGTTGCAGCCCTTGGCAGACCCTTCCAGCTGCAGCACTGATTCCCTCCGGTCTTGCCCTCTCTGGCAGGTCAGAGGTATATTTCTCGTCAGCTATTATGACAATAATATTTGATCCACAACAACTGTTCCAACGAGGTTATAGGTTCACACCAAATGCAAAAGAACTGTAATTGATTTCTCATTTATTACCCTCAGATCCCATACTAATCTATATTCACCATTTTCAAAAATAATCACTGCATCCAATTTGGCCAATAAGTCCCATCCTAAAAGGGAATGGGGCATTCAGGTACATATAGAAATTTGTGTGTTAATTCCTTTCCTCTAAGTCGCAGATCCAGGGGCTGCAAGAATGGTCGTATTTCCTCCTTCCCTGTGGCTCCCACAATTGTTGTAGTTCTTTCCCCTAATCTTCCATGTAAATCATTTAGAACTGAATAGGTAGCCCCTGTGTCTATTAAAAGTTTCACTTCTTTCTCTCCCAATTGGATTTTCACGAGGGGCTCTTCACTTCTCGCCCTGTCTAGTCAGCTTTGGTTATCAAACTCTCCTAATTGTATTTTTACAAGGGGCTCCTTATTCTTTGTTTCGGTTAGTCAACTTTGATTATTATACTCCCCCTTCCCCTCAGATTAGAAAGACTTTGTTCTCTCCCCTGGATTGCTGCCAACAAATTCTGCTGCTGATTGTTTTCAGGTAAATAAATCTCCAGGTGAGAAGGGTACTTTAATGCACACCGGTCCTTCTGTTCCAACTCCCTGTCTTAAAGGCGCAAGCACTCCCCTGGACGTCTGAGCATGCACTTTTCTCTTTTATTTCCCCTCTGGCGAGTTCTGTGCAAGACTGGGGTAATGGGGAGGCTTGCTTTCTGATCTCTTTTACACTCGCAACTATCCAGACTCTCAAGATCACTGTCACTCATCTTCTCCCCCCCCTTTCTTCATTTAATGCTGGCGGGGCTGAGGGAGTGACTGCCAAATCCAAACTTTCAATATCCCTCCGGTGTTGTAAGCTATTGTCTAAAACAAGGCACTTCATACATTTTCTCAGTAACACATTTCTTACACTGTTCATTACCATTTACCTTTATACCCATTATTTCACAAGATTTTTGAAACTCATCATTATTTCTTAAAGAAAAGAATTATATACAACACCTTGTCCCATTTTCTTTCCTGTTATAACATCAACTGCAGTATAGTATTATACTGTTAAGTCCCATTTTTCAGGCCATTTCTCCTGATCCCCCAGTTCACACTGTGTCCACCATACATTACAATAATTAATTAATTTGCTTTTCAGCATACTCTGCCCAAATCTACCCTCCTTCCAATGGCTTAAAATACAGCCTAATGGAGAGGACTTGGGAACCGACAGCTTTTTTTTTTTCTTTTTTTTCTCTTTTTCTCTTTTTTCCTTTTTTTTTTCTCTTTTCCTTTTTTCTTTTTTTTATTTCCTTTTTCCTTTTGTTTTTCCTTTTTTTCTCTTTTTCTCTTTTTTTCCTTTTTTTCCTTTTTTTTCTTTTTCTTTTTTTCTCTTTTTTTTCTTTTTTCTCTTTTTTTCTCTTTTTTCTTTTTTCTCTTTTTTTCTCTACTCCACACACACCACACACTCGCCACTAAGTTACAACATTTAGACAGACAGATGCTGATCCTGCAGCACAAATACCAATACCAATACCAATACCAATACCACTTCTGCCGAACCTGCAGAGCTTTCGCTACTGTCTAACAGACGGCGCCTAGGCTTTTACCCCGGGAGCTCCCTAGCCCCAACCAAGCGCAGGTTTCGCCGCGTCTAACAGGCAGGCTTTACCAAATCAGACTTCGCGAGGCCAGATGCAGCTTTCACCACATCTCTCTGGTAGACTTTTTGAAGCCAAAGTTTCACCAAACCAAGCAGGCTTCGCCTACAGCCAAGCTTATCAGAAGTCTGTACCCTTACACTTTACCAAAATTCGGTACCATAATTACCAAACCATACAAAAATTCGGCACTGTAATTACCAAACCATACGAAAATTCGGTACCGTAATTACCAAACCATACGAAAATTTAATACCGTAATTACCAAACCATACTTTACAAAATCGGCACTGTGACCGAATCAGAAAAAAAGAAAAAGCACCTTTCCTTACCATATCAGAGGTCCGTCGTGAGCAGCGGAGGTCGGTCGCGGTCGATGGCTCCCCGAGAATCTCTCTGTGCCGGCTGGAGCAGGACCGAAACGCGATCCGCCTCGGCAATGCCCGCGAGGTCCCACCTGGGTCGCCAAAATGTTAGCGTAGGAACTGACACATAACCACCGGAATGGTTATATGAAGTGCTTTATTGCAGCGCTGGGAAACCAGGGGCACGCGCCCAAATCTGGCTTCGGTCTCGTCACATCGCGTTCGCAATTTATACATATTAGATATAGATTGCATCATTCACTAATACATCTGCATTAAGGATTGCCACGTCAGTCTATTGTAACATCAGCCTCTTCTGCGCTTGCGCAGCCCCCCTCTGGTGGTCGTCCTGATGAAGTAAGGAGTCTTCCTCGGCTTGTTCTTTTCACCTTTTTGTCCTCTGGACATATCCCAGCCATTATGTGGTGAGACAAAGGGGCACAAAATCACAAAATGGGATATAGAAACTTTTATAAGAAGTTTTAAGTAATGTTAAGTTTGATGGCTTTGTAACAGTAGCAATGGAAAATTACTGAGGTGCAGGATACATAGAGAAAAAAAACAGAGTACAACTAGAGAACATACTAAGAATTCTCACAAGATAAATCGTTATAGTTGGCCTAGTTTTAAGAAAAACAGTCTAGAAGAACAGGACACAGGGATAAGGAGTATCTGGGAATGGCAGGTGTCCAGGATGGGCTACAGTTAAACTAACTGATAAGTAGGAGGATAGGAGGATTATTATGTCTCTGGTGCTAACGAACCAATTAAACTGGTATGAGCATCTACTGCGCGTGCTTCAAAGGCTGCCAGAAGTGATGAAGATCGTTGGAAGAAGTAACCGACCCTCAGAGACCACCACCACAAATCTGTACGCATGCGGGGAACTCTCTGGAAAATGATGTAATCCATATGTAGCCTCATGAATATGTATGTATGCCCAGGGGCTATAAAAGGACAGCTTGTGGGGCAATTAGGGGGACACACGTTAGGAGGATTTATCCCCCGTGTCTCCCGGCGCCGCAATAAAGAATACCTGCTTGTCAGCTTGAAAACTTTGTTGGCAAGTTTGTTCCTGGAGTTTTCTCCGAATCAATTTGGCACCCCAGATGGGACCCTCTCTGCTCGGCTGCAGGACCCGCTGAGGACAGGGCTCCCTAGGGCCCTCGGGAATTTTTCCCGGAGGGACCCCTCGACTCATTCGGATCGCTGCGGGAGCAGACAAGGACCATCTCATAAAAGGTATTCTTTTTTTTGTATAGTCTGTAAGGTGCAGGGGGCACCTCGGTTTGGTAAATTGGTTTGGTAAATTGGTTTGGTAAATTGGTTTGGTAAATTGGCTTGGTAAGCGTACGCATGGTTTGGAAGCCTTCCGTAAATCGAGATAAGAAATCTCGTAGGTAAAGGCGTATACCCGGCTGCTAGCGTCCGTTCGGTATACACCCACAAGAAGCAGGGGGCGTCTTGTGGTTTGGGTCCTGCAAGACGCAGGGGGTGTCTTGCAGAAAAAGGTTTTGGATTTTACTGGTATACACCCAAAGGAAGCAGGGGGCTTCTTGTGGTTTGGGTCTTGCAAGACGCAGGGGGTGTCTTGCAGAAAAAGGTTTTGGATTTTACTTGTATTTGATTTATTTTGTGGCTTGTTATATTAAGGATTTTGGTCTTGTGGTTTTGGTATCAGTGACAGACTGTTATAATTAAGCAGGGGGTATCATCTTGTGATTTAGGTCCTACAAGACACAGGGGGGTGTCTTGTGGAAATGGTTTTGGGTCCAGTGTGCTATCAACAGCCCATAAGGGATTTGATTCAGTGATGCTGTCAGCGGGGGTCCCTGAATAGGTTAGTAGAATCACCCTCCGATACAGTGGGCTGTTCAGTATGGTTCCCACAGTGGGACGCAGACAGGCTGGTCGGACACAAGGGTCTCATCCTTCCTGGGACACTGACAGGCTGGTCAACTATAAAGGGTTCAAGGAAACCCCCCTATTAATGTTACAATATGGTCTGAGCTATAAGGGTTAGGAAGTATTGCTTTTGATTCTACTGGTATTCGCTTATTTTGTGGCTTGTTACAGTAATGATTTTGGTCTTGCGATTCTGGTACTGGTGACAGGATGTTATAACTATGTTATTAACTGTTGTTTGTTTGGTTGAATTTAAGTCTCTGTCTTTGTCTCAAGTGTTGTAACTGTGTGGAGTATGTCTGGGGATCCCATCTCTGTGTGTGTGTGTGAATGTGAGATTGATAATGGAAAACCAGCAGAGTGAAGAGATCTTGAAAAAGAATCCTTTTGGGTGCATTTTGGCACACTGGAAAAAACTTGGAGGGTCTCCTGGGGGCTTGGTAAATAAGAAAATATTGGTAAAATATTGTAACCAATGGTGGCACTTTGTATACTTTGGAAGATCAGGGAAAATGGCCTAAAAATGGAACTCTGAACTATAATACATTGTTACAATTGATGTTGTTTTAAGGGGGCAAGGAAAATGGGATGAAGTAATGTATGCAGGTACGTTTTTCACTTTAAGAAATCACACAGAGTGATAGACTGAATGCAAAATTAATATAGCTCCACCAGATTCCTTAATTTTGGCTTTGGAAAAGGACAGGGAAAAACTGAAAGTTACGCTGGAGATGCTCAGCCTCTGATA
>NW_026901225.1:232500-318234 GCF_033783945.1 Neopsephotus bourkii | reverse complement strand
AATAACTACAGCATATAAATCAGCAGGATATTGTAAAGGGAGGAGTCAAGCAGGAATTAATGAAAACACCCCATGAACTGCTAGGTTAGCATTCTGTTTGCACCTCTGCTTGCAGCAAGTCATTGCATTCAAAGTTTGTATGGGGGGAAGGAGCTGCATGACAGCATCAGCACTTGTCCCTTTGTGCCGCTGCAGGTACATCAACTGCTGAGGTCTGACTTTGTCTGATGACAATGTTTTTCTTTTCTAAGCCATTTTATAATGCAGGGTGTTCTGGTGCTGGGTTCTTCCAGTGTCCTAGTCCTGGACATGTTACAGGGCTTCAGGAAAAAAGAGAATAATAATTCCTTAATTTTGTTGGCTGTCATGGTTATGTGGGAACAGGAACAGCACAAATCCAGAACCAGGATTCCAACTTCTCTGGAATGGTGCATTATTAAATTATGTAAGGAGGTACCTGATTCTTTATGCTACTCAAGGATGTATAGATCATCCTTTGTCTGCAGACAGAGCTGACCCCTGTTAAATAACAAGCAGGTTTTCCATCAGTGCCTTTTGTGAGGGTTTCGCATTCCAGTTATGTCGTTTTCCTGGCCTGAACAATTCCTTCTTGAAAGCGTTCCACATCCAAGCTCCAAAACCCAGCCTACACCACTGATGAACATGGCCCATTGTCACCTGTCAGCTTGAAGCTCATTTTTCTTTTCCAGAAAGGTCGAGAGCGAGACAAGTCTTTCCATCTGTGTGTTTTACTTGCACATACTTGCTCCAAAGAAGGGAGGAGGTTCCCTAGATAAAAGTACTTACTGCTTGCCTTGAAACTGTTTTCCGTAAATAAAACTCTTTCATCTCTGAACTTAAATTTATTTCAACCCCAATTTAGGTTCTTTTTCCCTTTTAGTCCTGGACCACTCTAAGTTATTTAAAAAAAAAAAAGACTTACTTAATAAGCCCCAAAGGTAATCAGAAAGAAGACAGCAAAATGGAACAACTCTTAAAATATTCCTCAGCATCTTTAGGGAATACTTAATGCACACAAGGTCAGGGCTTTGTAATGGTAATTTAAGAGTTGTAGGAAGTGATCCATCATTTTAAAGAGCAACATTGCCATCCTTGACAAAAAGTTTGTGTTCCGGAATCCACTTGAGTCCCTGCTCACCTTAGGAAAACAAACGCTGGCAGATCTTCTTGTAGGACATAATGAAGGAGATTTTCTATAATGTTATGCAAATGTCATGCTCAATTGTATGTAGGCATTGAGAAGTGAGAGGCAGTTGCGTCTGTCCAGCTTTCTGGAATGTACTAACCCTGTTCCAGACTAATTTTTCTTTCTGGAGCAAACATTATATGGAAATTACCCTTGACTGCACTCCATCGTTTGAAAGGTCACAGCGGTAGATACAAAATCCATAGGCAGTCGATTGCCTTCCACGTATTCAGCATTACGGCTCTTGCCTATTTTACCCTTAGGCATCTTTTATTTCTTGCACAGATGGTCTCACTCAGCCCTAACAAAATGTTTTAAGCTGTTGCATAAATTAAAATAAGAGGCCCCGAAGTACAAAAGTGCAACTCTTTGGGAAGAAGTTGGGATGGGGGGAGAGGCAAGGAGGGAAATGAGCACAGGGCTCTCGTTCCCTCTGGCACCAGCCTGCATTGGCTTCAGCAGGCAGGTTAGTCCCAGGGATTGTCAGTGGGGCAAGCTGGAGTTGATGGTGTGTGGAGGAACAACTGAATGAGGTTGCAGAGGAGTGAGTGCATTTGCCATTTGCATAGCACACCACGTGTTTATCAAAGTAATGAGTAAAGGTGGTCAATATCTTTTGACATGTTTTCTGTATTGGAAAGGGGAATTTGATCAAGCTCAGTGGATTGGGAAGGGGACTGGAAGGGATTGATTCAATTTATCCTTTTATTGAAAGGTTATATAATCATAATCAGCTTTCAGCCTTGTCATTTGCCTTTGTTAAAGTGAAGCTCCTCAGAAGCTTTTGCCAGTTAGTTGTGAAATACTGATTGTTATTTCCAGCATGGTGTTGTGGATTGACCCCAGCGGGCAGCGGAGCACCACACAGTGGGATGTGGGAGAGGATCGGAAGAGTAAAAGTGGGAAAACTCATTGGTTGAGATAGAGATAGTTTAATGGGACAGAAAAGGAAGAAATAATTATTATTATAATAATAAAATAATTAGACTGTACAAAACAGGTGATTCAGAACACAGTTGTTCAGCACTTACTGACCGATGCGCAACCAGCTCCTGATCAGCAGCCCCCAGCCAGCCTTCCCCTAGTTTCTGTGCTGAGTGTGACATCATATATTATGGAATATCCCTTTGGCTACCTCCTGCTAAAAAGAAATCCCATGTGCTCATCTACTTTAACAACCAAAAGCATCAACACCAGTGGCCGACCTGCGGCGTCTTATGTGTACAGCCTGATACGCATGGATTTTACCATCTTGAATGGGTGTTCATAGGTTTTCCAACCTCTCGTAGCAGTCTAGTGCTGTTGACTCCTATATGTTACCGACTCCTATATGTTACCAACTCCTGATCTATTAACCTAAAACAGATACAGCTTCTGGTATTGCAAGTTCTTGTCTTTACTGGTCTGCAGGCTGATTGTCATTGCATCTCACTGTATCGTAGTTCTTGCTTCTCTTGAGATGTGCAGACAGAAACAGCATGGACACACCAAACATTATATATTAGTCACTGTCACTGCTACTTCTGACAGTGAAACCTAATAAATGGGAACACGGTCTTTTATAGGTTGGAGTACTGCAAGGTGGGTTCTGGAAGAAATAGAGTATATCATCATTGTAACGATCTTGCAGAGGATGTCTGTCTGCTCCGTAGCCCTTTTCTCCTCACCATTTTTACAGTAAGAGGAAAGTGCAAGTTGCATCTGGCACAGTTTTTGGTTGGTTGGAATTAGGTTTTATGTATTTGTAAGCCTGTGTGTCTGTAACCATATTTTAATGTGAGGTGTGTTATTTATCCCCTTGAATAATGCATTGGCTGTTTTCTTCAGCTTCTTTTGACTGAGAATATTTCCATCCCATATAGCATGTGAAACTCAAGGTGACCGTTTCTATTTTCATGTGTGCTCTCCCTCAAGGCAAGAGGTTTCCTGTCTTCCTTTTGGACAGTTAATGTAGAGAAGAGATGTTCTCTTTCGACTAATGAGATGATATGATTCAGAGTAGTCAGTTATATGTTTTGCCAGTTGACAGAAAGGGATTTATACAGCAGGCAAAGAATCCAAATCCAAAAGAGAAGACGGAAGCAACTGTGGCTGTACTCATAAAGAAGTATTTACAGACCAAATCGAGACATTAGAGTAGTGTCATAGCCAGGCTACATCCATTACTAGGCTACAATTATACTTAGAAAGTACCAGTCCCTTTTTAACAAGGTTTTCATGCTGTTTTGTAGCATTTTGTTCAATAGCATCTTATTAAAAACTTTGGCATGCTTCTGTCATGCAGGATGAAAGAATCTGACTTTTCTTGTGTATTGGTGGTCTTTTTGTTACAGTTTTTGGAATGATGGGGTAATGCATGTGTGGGAAGCTAATGATGTGGTCTCTAGGTGTTGTTTTACTGCATGGAGTACTGATAATGAGCTTTGAGTAATAGGGTATGAGTCCCAGAAGATGAATTCTGATTACCTTTGTGGTATCATCCCCTGTATGCTCTTTCTTCCTTGATGTTTCTGTAACGAACATTTGGATTTTGATGAGGGTATTGCCTGTTTGACTTTTAATTAGATTTGTAGTATGTTGTGTTAATAAATCGTGACTCGGTGTTTGGTTATTTTGAGGTTGTTTTCATTTTCTTAAAGTGTATGTTCATTGAATCACATGATGGCAAGCAGCAATTGAAGCATGTTGCTACCCCATGTATAAAGCTTATGTTTACTGGCCAAGAGAAGGGTGAATTTTGTCCCATACTCAATAATAATCAGTAAACAGTACTTAAATTGTACAGAGACTAGCATAGCGCAGCATACTGTGAAAGTGCACAGAGATATCCCCCAAGGAAATAGCACGATAGGTCTTAAATAATACCTTATAGTCACGGGCTGTGCTATTATAGGCACTAAAATTAAATCTACAGCTTCCCTAAACAGCAGGTTGTCTTCCCCACTGCCCCCTTTTAATAAAAACTCAGGGACTTTCTCATGTTGACAGGTCAAATGCAGCCTTTTTATAATCTCCTTTTTTATCCCATTTGGAGTTCTGGAAATATCTTTTCCTTTTACTCAGTCGTTTTCCTCTACATCATTTCCTTGTTACTGAGTACTTTTAATTGAAATTTAGAGAAATGGAATTAAACTCCAATCTCTTGCCAAATCTCATCCAACATAAAGGCACTTACATCACTGCTGGTTCGTAGCTCTGACTCATGTTGCCAGTCTCCTCGCTTGTGTTTTGTTTTGTTTTGTTTAGCAGGCTGCTATGCCAATTTAATAAACACGCCGTTGTGTGTTCCGAGGTAATTTAGCTGCCATTTTGCTTCAGTTAGACAGTGATTGGTTATGGCAGGGCTGTAATGCGTTGTCAGCACAGGTTACTCACTACTTGTTGGTGGTAGCCGAGCATTGTCTGCGACGTAGTGTCACTGCGAAAATGGCTTGACAACGTTGATGCTGGAGTTGCGCTGAGCAGTAGCAACTGCAGAGGTTGAGGAAGGGCACCAAGGAGCAGCAGTGCTGAGGGCAGCGATGGAGATGGAATGCTAAACAGAGCAGCAGCAAGCATCGCCAGGGCAAAGTTTGTCTGTAAGTTTTGTTCTCTTCTGCCGTTCTGGTGTTTTCCCATTGATCAGCTCCTACGAAGCAGTACCGTGCGGGTCGTGGACACAGCTCTGCAGAGGGCTGGCAATGGATGTGTGGGCTTGGTTCTTTGCCCTGGAGGCTAGCAGGCTGTAGGGCCAGGGCATAATATGGCTGACAGAAACACCTCCTGCCTGCTCCTTCTCCCCACAGAGTGCAGGAAAGTAATAATCTTTGTCTCCCATGCTGCCAGTGTACATGGGTTTGCTTCACTCCACTGCGGGGAAGATTTCTTTCCACATGAAAGGGAGGGGCTGCTTGCACACACAAGATGAAACACAAACTTGAGCACTTTCCAGTAAAGGGGTGTTTAAGACTGGATTTGTAATGTAACAAGACAGTTGTCAGGCATCAGCTTGATCATTTTCTCAGGCAATTTGTGTCATTAGACTCGGACTTGTGACACTCAGAGCCTTGCTGTGTAAATACATCCCCTGTGGCTGCATGAGGGGCTCACCATGAGGGGCAAAGGGAAGAGGTCTCACCCCCGGCGTGTGCTGACAGCCCCATCACCAAAACTCAGAGCAAAGTTTTTTCCCAACTTTGGATTCCATTGCGGTTGGATGGCATCAGGAAAGAGATGTGCAATTGAACTGACAGTCAGTGATTGGCACCCTGCATAACTCATTATTGTGTCAAGGATTTGGCATGTCCATGGAGAGGAAACCATGTGCGTTGTGTTGACACTGAGCTTAATTCATATCCTACCAGCAGTTATGCCAAATCCTTATCTCATCGGCTCTCATGCCAGAGCGCTTGCTGGCGTGCCAGATTCTTGTCAGAGTAATGAGTTATGCCTAATACCAATCATTCTGTGGCAGATGCCGCCTTGTGCAGCCATTTTGTGCAGTCAGGAGTGTGAGCAAAATGGCCGCATCTTGGTGCATTGTGAGTGGCGTGGTCGGAGCTCTCTGGTAAGTGGCATGAACTAGGAAAGGATTTCAAATGGCATCCAAATGCTATGCCAGACTTTATGGCAACTTTATTGAAAAGTATCTTGCTGTTGTTCTCTGGATCCTCCCCTAACTGTGTATCCCCTCCCAATATGTCCATTACCTTTGTGCCTTTAAGATCTTCACAGTTTCATTTGTGGATGTGTCATTCTGAGCAGCTTTGCCTTTCCTTCATCTTCCCCCATACTAGTGCAACAAATTCTTGTGGGCAGCTCTGATGCTTTCTCTTGCTCCCAAGGGATTTCTCTGCAGTCCTTGTGAAGGCACAGGTCTGTGTATCAGCCTACCACACCTCATGGTTTTAGCAGTTAACGCTTGCCAGGAGATTGTCAAGGGAGATGTGCTATCTCCCTGCTGAAAATAACACATTATCTCTCTAACATTGTAGAAGGTAGGAAGGAATGTCAAGGAAAAGAGAACCCACGTGCATTTTTGACATTTCCCTATGGGAGAAGTCCAAGGTGCCACCAAAGCGGGAGGGTACATTTGAGCTGGGATTGAACGTATAATCGAGTTCTTTGTTGAGAGAACTGAATACTATGAGAAAGGGAAAGGAAGACTTCCAAAGGGTACGGTGGTAATGCGTATCCGTAAGGGGCGAGAGTGTAGAGTATCTCCTGTTTACCTCTTTGACTCGAGGGTGTAATTTCCTGGAACAAAGAGAGCAAGAAAAGGCTGAATGTTCAGTAGTTCACATTTGCTTCAAAATCAAAGGGTTCCCAAACCAGCTTGGTATTCTCCATTACAAAGGTATGACAGCTTATATTCAGGTGCTTTCAAGTACAGGTCAAAAAAACCCATAAGGACATCAGACTCCCTATAGTCTGGTTATGATTCGTTCCAAGTAACAGTGCTTGAAAGCAGGTTATTCATAATCATGTTGTTGTTTAAGCTGCATTACTATTTTGTATCCAGCCGATTGATTTTTCAGGATTCTTCTGCATGAGGCTTTTCTGTTAGTGTGTTATAGGGAACACAAACCCCATAGCAGGATCGTAAAGTACTGTACTTAGAAAAACTCCTTAATTTTCTGTGTTTAATAGAAAAGAAAATGCACCTGGGCTGACAATGAGGATGCCAAGATTTTCCTTAATTTAATTTGGAACAGTTCAAGAGGTTTACTTTGGATAGCAGCAGAAATGAGGGCCAAACTCAGGTACGGTTTAATTGGGTACAAATCATTTGGCTTCCCTGGAATTACTATAGCTTATGTAAACTCCACTTTAATTGGACAGTTTAAGCATACACACATTTGCATTTCTTTAATATAACAATTACTTAGAGAACATTTCTAGACAGACACTTCATAGGGTAGAATACCTGGTGCTAAAAGAGGTGAAGGACAGCTACAGGACATATCTCTGTTGAGAATATCTTAAGGATCATGGATAAAAGTAAGACTTCGGTGTGAATTAGAGCTTCTCTGCTGAAAAACTTCCCTTGTGATGAGCTGGCCATAGTGGGCTCTGGGTATGCAGCCCCTTCACTAACTGTTATGGTCATATTTCACGTGGAGTATTTTCTATGGGAAGACCATGGATGAGGTGCATCTCTAAAGTTACTTTTGCTTCCTAGGGGCTGTGGTACCCAGTTAGCCCTCGGTTCTATGAATATTTATACAATGTAAATGGGGAAATCAGTGGGTTCCCTTGGTGGAAATGTGATATTGGTGTTTTTTAAAATAAACTTAAATAAGGTCAGAATTTTTTATCCTCTAGAGAAAATTTCACGTCTGATTAAATAGTTTACATAAACTTAATCTTTTTCTGCTAGATGCATTATAATCTGAGATATTATTCATGTAGCTATTCCTCTGTGAACCATAAAATGTTCATTTCTTCGAAATGAATATGAAGCTCAAAGCATTAGTGGTCTTAAGAGCATAAAAAGTTTATTGCTTTGTGCTTAACATTTTTCAAGTAACTTTCGAAAGCTGAACAAATTTTGCATTTAGATTAATGGAAGATGTTTTCCATTTGAAGGAACTAGCAAGGGAGCAGCAATAACAAAAATCCCCCAAGGTTAAAAATGTAGTGCTTTTGATTTTTACCAGAACTGTGTTAGCAGAACAATCATTTCTCAGCATGGAAAGGTAACATAATTGGTCTATACAGTGGCAATATAGAAAACGAGTATGCTTCAGAGAAAGCTAATATGGCTCTACTTAATAATTTCCTTCAAGAGCCTGCATTTGAATGTGTATTTCACCCAGCTTGAGGCAAACAATTTGTACCCATAAGTTCTAGTGGAAGTTACCAGGGGGTCATGCAATTTATTTTAGTTCTTGAAGTTTTCAGAACTGTGGACCGAAATGCACATTCCCCTGCATTGTTTCACCAGTAATTTGATCCAATTTGGCACCATTTTTTTTCTGCTCTATTACGGTAGGTCTAGTGAAAAAACACAATCCTCTCATGAAAGATTGTGAAAGAAAAGTTTTTTGGGAAGGGAAACTGCTTCTCAAATCTACACAACCAGCCCCTTGGAGGGTTTCTTCCGTCCATTCATTCCCTAGCACCTGAAGCCTGCTCTGTTAGTTTCTTAAAAACCGATGTTACACTGTGAATCCACTTTCCTGTCCAGTTGTATTTTTAGTCTCTGATGGTGGGAAAGAGCTTTCCTCAGAATAGGCTAAGTCATGTATTTGCCCTTCAACACAGGACAGTGCTTCCTTTCAGCACTGACTATAGCCTGCTTTCCATGTTCATAAAACCCAGCAGCACAGTTCCACGTGCAGAACAGTGTCATGCGTTTTGGCAGGTATTTTTCTATGGTAAATCATATTGTCCTGTAAACCTCAGAAGTTTGGTGGTACAGTAACTGAGGGGTCCTTTCTTTATGGAAGTGTCAAGGAATAGAAGGAAAGGGTTGTGCTTTTCAGTATGATTTAGAAGAACTCTTGACTCTCATTCTCCTTTGGCTGCTGAAGGCTTAGGATGACCTACAGAGCAGGGCACTGGGAATGGGCTTTAAGTTTCTCCAGCGGGGAGGGTACTGGTGTATGTATTCCACCTCATCACCATCTCGAAGCAGTGAAGTTAGAAGGGACTAGGTGGTTTAGAGGGACGCTGAATTTATCAGAGCTTTTGTATCTGAAATGTTACGGAAAATGCATTACGAGAAACATACCAAGGATGGGAATTGCTCTACTTAGATCAGGCTGGGTCCCCCACTCTGCTAGGTTGTGAGAGCAGTTGGGGTTACATGGAAGATGTGCGGAGAGGATGACACAATTCTGGAAACTTCTTTCTCAAAAAGGAATGTTTCTTGCATTCTTGCTTTGCAATACAGCTGTGCACATTCACAATATATATGCAGACACTTGTTTTGTTAGATCGCAGCCTTTCCTCTCAATGCTGCTTTGTTCCATTTGTTTCCTCAGGTGAGTTTGTTTCTGTGTCTTCCACAAATATTAACTGACCTTTTCAGTTGTGCCTAAAGTTTCAGTTTATTTATTCTTTATTTTAGTGGGATCATTCTTTGATCTGTAGAAAAGAAATTCTGGCCTTCCTTACCATGGCCATGTTCTTCCATTCTTCCTTAGCCAAGGTAACAAATGCTGTAATGTTAATTTTATGGAATTCTTTGTCTGCTGCAGTTCTAGAAATCCATCTTGTGCTTTTGAAGCCAACAGGAGTTTGACCATTGACTTTCAATAAAGTCACTCTGCTTTTCTTACCTAGATGCCAAATGTGCCTGAACAGATCTTGCCAGACACAAGGTGGAGTATAAATAAATCCATCCCTCTAGTAATTATCACCAAAACCTAATGTCTCCTCTTTCTGAAGCCAGGGGCAGTCTTGCTGGAAGCCTATCTTTGGGAAATGCTTTTTTTCTTTCCCTGCTTCAACAAGGTTATTTGCTCTATGCTGACTATAACCGTGTGGCCATTTGTCAGCACACTGGTTTCAGGGCCAGGATTCGATCAGTTTGCTGTGATGAGGTAAGGGGATCCTTTTCCCTTTAAGAGGCCATGATCGGAAAAACATGGCCTGAATTTCGTTAGCAGTGTGACAATGAGAGAGATAAGTAGATGTGACAGTTATGAAAGACGTACTGTCATGCACTTCTGCGTTCTGACTCAGATAAATTGACACTGCTGTCAAACACAAGCTATGGTGAGTAGAGACCTCTGATGAACCTTCTAATATGGTAAATGGGAGTCTTAATTCTTCATTAACTGGAAAAAGGAGATTTGGCCATGTAATTTTCTCCTTGCTGCCTGTTTTAAAGATTCCAATAACCCAGCATTTACAGTTGACTAGGCAGGGATTGCTTTTTCCTATGCTAGCGACATGTAGGCTGTGAAATCTAAGGAAGCGCCGCTTAAACACAGACTTATTGCCTTGGTTATCTTTAATGACTTTGAAATGTATTGGCCTCATTATGGAACAGTGCAGTTATCAATTCCTCTAATTAGGTGATGTGGTCCCATAAGAAATTTAACATTAAAGTGCAAAAATGAGTTAGTGGCATCAATTGCTGGCAACCTGGGTGTTGGCACTGGATTTAAAGCAATGGTGCTCTTTTTCCTGGTAGCTGTTCTGCATCAATCTGATTCATTCAAATTTCAACAGTAATTTCTTTTCAATTCATTTCTTTTTGCCTACATGAAGAGCTGTTTATTTCTCTGAGAATTTCTTTGCTCTCGGAAGCTTTATTCTGTGGCATGCAGAGGCTGGAACTACTGGCAAACAATGACCTAGCTGCTGCAGAGCGAGCTCTCCTCACTCACAGGTCAGCCTAGTCAGTAAAAGTGCCAGGCCAACTCTTCATGTTTAGTGGCCCTTGCAATCTCAGAGGAATGTTTCAGCAGTCACTACAAGTGCCTTGCTGTGGTCCTACCACGCAGCAGCAAAGCTGGGAACAAAGCGCGGTACCCACAGTTCAGCCACCTCTCCAGATTTTGTGATGCTGTTCCCTCCCACCAGTGTCTGTCTGAGGTTGCATTTCTCTTTCCCACCATATGGAATGGATTATCAGCAGCCAGTTCAGAGCAGGCATTCGCCTGCCTTGTTGAGTGGAAAAGAGGGGCTGAGAAACCTTACTTTAATGTTGTCTAGTTTCTGCAAGTGTTCTGGTATGGCTGTATACAAAAGCAAGGGCACAGTAATTTGTCTTTTGTTATCCTTCTCTCTGACTCATGTAGAACAACCCCACAGTTGATTTCCCTGTGAATTTAATCTCCAGTTTATAAATCTTGGTGGTGATTATGGCAGGGCAGTGCACAGTGCTAACATGGGGAGGATATTTACATGAATACATCGGGGGGCATATTGTTATAAATTAGAATTGTTATGTTCTTTTGAATAAGAGTTTCCAAAGACATCTAAAATCCTCAAATTACCAAGCACAGATGATCTCAAAATCAATACTAGAATTGCATTTCTCTCTGGTTAGGCAAGCAGTAACTCAGGGATGGAAATACCAGCCTATGTTTTCCACACAGACAGGTATCTCATGGTGTACTGTCTTTGCTTTACTGAATCTGTAAGGTTGTGCCACTCCTTTCCTCTCTTCTCAAAGGAAAAGCATTAGTGGATCACAATATTATTAATTTTCCTCAAATAGATCACAGAAAATTGTTATTTGGTCAGATTCTTAACCTTAATGGTTTCAGTACGTATGTTTCTGAGCATACCTGGTCTGAGGCATCCTAGATATTTCATTAGTTGGGTAGTTAATGCAAGGGCTCTTCCTCTACTCAGCCATGTAATTGTATCTCTGACTACTGCAGACTGCAGAAGCCCTTCATAGATACCATGATTTGTTCTAAGTCCAGATGATGCCCTCCCCGCAACGTGTCTGAACATCTCCCAGCAGTGTGCTAAACACTGCGACCGGCGTCTGCTGAGTACCCTGTCTAGTTTATTCTCTCATCCTCTGTTCAGAAAGCAAAGGAGTTGCAGTCTGGTTTATTGCTTTAAATAAACATGCACATGTGCAGTCCCACACAGTGCGTGTCGCTGCTGACATGTACTTAAGAGAAGTTATGTTGAAGAAGTTCTCCTTTTACTTGGACTGGAAGGAAGGAGGTGTGGGATAATTCTGCTTCCTGAGGGAGCCAGTTCTGCTCTCTAGCATTAGCTTTCAAGATATTTTTGTTTCTCTGGTAGACAGGCCCTGTTCTAGCAATGGATATCATCAGAATATCTGAGAAGACAGTAGTTATCTATGCCTAAATAAGGAAGAAAAGAAAGTCTGATGCTCCTTCTAGTTTTCTTCCTCTGCACTGTTTATTCTCCATGGAGTTTGCAGTTTTCCTTCTCTGAAAATGGTATTTTCAGTGGTGACATTTCTTACCTGACCATAACTTTGCATAGTCTATACAAGAAGAAAAGGAACTGTGTCAGGAACAGGATCCATCTATTAATTCTGGGTATTGTTCAGGAATCAGAAAGTTGACAGCAAAAAATTGGAGCTCAGTTGACCTTTGTTTTCAGTGTAGACTCCATGTTTTCCCCATAGTCCCAGGTGACAGCCCCCATGTGCTGTGTGCAGTGATGCATGCTCCTAAACCACCCATCTTATCTCATGTAAAATATTTCAGTATTGTTGTTACAGGCATTTTGTAAAAAATCAATGAAAATGATTTATCTAAGAAAAAAAACTTATGCCTTGGTTAAGGAAAAGACAGACAATGGCTGTGTATGATAGTCCTACAAGCCCTTAAACAAAACGTCTCCTTCAAAAGAGACGCTGTAGCTTTAATATTGGCTGCTCTTTCCTTGAATGGAGTTACCCAATCTTTAATCAAAGGAACATATCTCCCATATCCCTGTCTTTAAAAACAGCAATTATGTGTAAATGCCTTCTGATTTATTTGAGCCAGGGCCACCGGCCAGTGTGAGTCACCACAATTTATTGCTAACCGTCACTTTTACATGATAGGTTTGTAACAAATATCTGCCGCATATTGTTAAATTAATCTTCCATTTAAAATTAATGGAGTTAGACTCCCCAGGTTCAATGTAATTTCGTGTTCACGGGCAGGGAGTGATGTGAGCTGCATACAAAATGAGCAGAGGCCAAACGCCCTAATCTTTCATCACCTTGAACCTAGTGACTAGGACGCCTTCTCAGCACCAACTAATGAGATTGAGCTTGCTTCTCTCCTGAGGATGCCAGCTCAAAGAAGCTTTTCTGCTCAGATACAGCAGGCTTCGTCTTATTTTAATAATTCCTCAGATATGACATGCCTGATGTTATGTATGAAAGAGTCAGGCTTGAAAAAGAGATGAAATGAATTTTATATCATTACTTCAAACCCAAAACCAGCTAAAGGAACTGTGTCACAGTTAAAAAGGCAGTAAGCATTTTAGCCGTGGAATATTTTGAAAGTAAACAGGAGACATTCTTTCATTTATTATTATAATGTGGCCTCACCTTAGACTCATCTTCTGTAATTCTAGTCCCATTCATAAATTAATAACAGTAATGTAGATGAAAACAGCAGACTGTCCAATAAGCATGTGGATGGGACCATCAGAGAGAAGAGATTTAATTCCTAATGGAATATGCCATGCTATAGTGCTGAGCTCTATCATTTCTCTTTGTGGGCATTTATGGAAAATGAGCCTGTCTTTTATGCAATGGCAGATTGCAAATCCCTCACATATTGTTTAAAATCATAGAGTAGGATTGTATCAGTGTGGCTTTCTGTCTTCCTTTTATTGTGGCCTTAGAGAAGTAGTAATTTGGTTTATATTTTAGTATTTAAAAGTGCAGGAGACTAATAGCATCAGTTACGTCTGTACGAGGGTCTGTCACTCTTACTGGCTCCCCAGTGTCCCTGACCACTTCTGTACAGGTACACAAGAACCTGTATCTCCATACATGTCATGGGGACGTGGCCTTGTTACGTGTAGACATCATGCAGTGGGGATGGAGTTCTGTTGTGCTATAGAGCCTGCCTCAAGAGCCACATGCCAGCCAGATGACGAACTCCTCAGCCCTACCATGTGTATGTTCTCTGGACAGCGAAAAGTAGCTTCTTCCAAGGGAGAAAGATTAGAAACATGGAATTTTTTCAATGTGCGAGGGAATGTCTTAGGAGAAAAAGGTTTTTGCACAAGCTACTGTTGAACAGAGAAGAGCATGATTTGTTATAGAGCATGTGGTGGGTAGGATGAGGGATGGCAGAATGTGAAGGTTGCCAAATCTTCCTCTTATTTTCATGTATGTGTATGAAGGCCAGGTTGGACGGGACTTGGAGAAACCTGGTCTGGTGGAAGGTGTCCCTGGAACTGAATGAACTTTAAGGTCCCTTCCAACATAAACCATTTTGTGATTGATTTAAAATCTTTATCAGTCTTTCTCTATGTTGCATCTGTTTGCTCTAAGTGTGTGGACCTCACTCTGGTGCTTTCATGTCTTGTACCACTTTGCATCAGATGCAGCTGTTCTGAGTGCTCTTGAATTCTGACTCTGATTAAACTGCTGAACCAATATCAGGCAGCTACATTTTGGTGGTGGTTTTGTGGCTGAAAAAGTCATCATCACCATTGTAGTCATTTCGTAGAACTACTGGTTTTGACTTTTTAAACTGTGTTTATGATTTAAAATCAGTTTTGAGGTTTTGATCTTGTTCCTCTTACTATTTTACCTGATTTAACTTCAAAATATTGGTAGAATGACAGGTATGCCCAAGTAATGTGGACAGACCCCTTGTCCTGTTTTATCAATCCACACCACAGTAATAACGAGTACTGATAAGAAAGCAAAATCTGAAGCCATGGCTACAGCAGGTGCGACTAGCCCTCAGTGTCTGATCCTGAAGGAATCACTAAGGGGTATGTAGGTCTGATTGTGGGTTAGAACCTGGAACAAAGGGGAAAGTTGCAGTGTGTGCAGTAGTGAAAGCAAGTCCCTATGGTGACAGCAGCGTTGGGCTGTGCAGGAAGAGCCTGACAGCGGCAGGAGGAGCTTCTGTGCATCACCTTTTCCAGCAGGTCACTTGTATGTAAAAAATATGGTGCTGGCAAGGACTGCCTGTGCTGTCTGGCAGCAGAGAGGAAGATAAATCAAGTTCCTTTTCTGCTTTATTTACTTGCTATTCATTTTTATTCCAGGCTTTGCAGCAGACAGCAATGAAACTTCTAGATATCATAAACAAAAATCAGGTCTCCTGCCCACTGATACAGATCAGGGAGGCCAGAGTGTGTGTTGAGAAAGAAGAGAGCTGTAAAGAAATGTTGAAATAGATTTATTGGAGACTTCAATATCTGTTGAAGTCAGCAAAGCTGGAATAAGCTTTAAGTAAACACTATCAATTTCCATGATAAGATTTAGATGGTGGCTTCTGTTTCTTTTTTCATGAGATGAAACAATATTCCAAAGCTTGTCTTCATGGAAATGTGATCAAGATGCAAGCAGCTCTATTGTTAGCTCCTTTACATTAGGCTTAGTTACAGTCAGCTCTCTTGGAGTAGGAGAAGATGTGTCTCTTAGCATTGGAATTTTTCATTACCTGGGGTTTGCATCTTAATATTGTTCCTATCTCCTTATGTTCTGGATTGTGGCCATTTTGCAGGGTGAAACGGTCACCGGTCCCAGCTTCTGCATTGGTGCTGTGCTGGACCTTCTGGATACCCTTGGAAGCCTTTTGTCTTATTTATTATTATGGAAAAAGCACATTCAGGTGAAATGAGTTCCTTAGTTTCAGCATCCAGAAGTATGAAAAAAAGTTCCCTTCCATGCAGTGCATTTGATGGGGAATATAAATGACTGATGGCAGCCCAGACTGGACCCTTTTGTTCAATTCAGCTATGATTATGGAGCCTATTAGCTGGAGTTACAACCTATTTAAGAGCAGTGCTTACTAGTAATGGGGGCCAAATGATTTTGGAAAGTTCAAATTTACTGGGCTCCCTGCAGGAATGAATTCAGCACTGAACATATTGATGCAGAGCCTGAATGAGGCTGTTCCAGTGGGACTCAGAATTGTGTGCTTAGCAAGAAATGAACGGGTAGTAGAATTAAAGATCAGATAGATGTGAGGCTCAAGGGCAGTCTAAACTCTGAAGTTCATCACAGCAACTTAATCAGACTAAAATGAGTGTTGCATTGACAGGACTTCAGCCTGTGTGTGACAGGAAATTTAGCTGGTTCGAGTGGTGCTGCATGTTTCTGCTCAGTCCCTGCTCTGGAAGCGCTTGGAGTGTTTAAAATGATTGCGAGATGTTGGTGTTTGGTGGCTGCTGAGGCAGCTTGGCTTTTGTTAATGGAGACTTTGACTTTCTGCTTGATATTTACCTTGGATAGAATGTTTTAGTCCTAAATAAAGCCAGCTCCTGGCACCTATTCAGAAGCAAAGGGAAGGCTTCAGGGTTCTCTCAGAGGCTTTTGGCACAATCTGAAGTTCTGCACTGAGGAGAGGAAAGGTTGGATTCTTGGGCCCCCAGTCCTGCACCTGAGCAAGACCCCAGGAGCCAGCCATCCTCAGAGGTGTTAGGGCAGTGCAGGGCAGGCTGGAGCCCTGGTCACCCACAAGAGGGGAAGTGCCCACACCAGCACAACAGCAAACAGGGCAGTAGGAGGGGGCTTGTAGCTTTTCCTTGTCATTCATTCTAAACCCAAATTTCTTCCTACACACAAATAGATACTGGACTTAAAAGTCCTTTTTTGTATAGCTCAGGGAGATGTACTGCTTTGTTGTCCTTGAATGGAGCTCTGAGTATTCAGTGTTTGTCAGATCACTGCTTTCCTGCTTCTGAATGACAATGGCAGACTCTTGATCGAGTGTAGAGACAGGCAGGTGGGACTGTGTTTTTGCACCTTGTGATGTGTAGTAGTTTGTGATAAGAGCTTGGGAGAATTTGGTGGTGGTGTGTAGTAAACAAATAAGAAGCACAGAGTTGGTTTTATATTTCTATTGCTTTTGATTTTGACCTTATAAATTGTATGAATCAGGAAATACCTTCACAGCAGCGTGTTAGTGTCTTGTAGGAGCCAGATCCACCAGGAAGCAGTGGAGATGTGCTCATGCAGGGTTACTGTATCACAGTCTGACTGCACAAGGTCAGGCATCCAGCGAAGGACTGGAAATGCTTCCCGGAGGCTGCAGGAGGGGGAAGACAGGGCAGTTTCTGGGTCACCATTCGGACCAACTGTTCACATAATTGTTAGATGCGACGTTGCTTATAGGAGTCCTATTTTCAATCATAGGAGCATGTCCCAGATTTTTATAAACCATCTGTTCAAGTGCAGAACTTCCAGGTTGTGTGGTTTTGGGTGAGGAGGGGGAAAAAGGCAGAAGGAAGATTCCAAGCGGGAATTGGAAGTCATGTGTCAGCTGGGGTCTGGTAGGAGTCTTTTTAAAGCTAGGATGAAAGATCAGGAGCGATGGTTTCAGCTTGACACACAGATGATAAAGCAAGCCTTGAACAGAAGCTGTGGCTGCACAGCAGGTAAAGAAATCCTGCTTAGATTAAAAATAAATATTTTATGCTGCTTGTGTGCAGAGCTTTTTTTTAATAGCTTAAAGCCTTTTACAATTGGCAGCAAGGAGAAGAAATTAAAAGAATTGTTGTGTTTGCATTGGTTTAGGAACGCCTCAAAAAGATACATTGATGGGGTTTTAATGATAGAGAAAACGGAAGGACAGGCCACTCATTAGCGTTATGAAGCATAAAAGCATTTGCAAATTAACTGTCTTGGTATGTTTACAGCAAAGAGAAATCCAACCCTTCCAGTGTCAGCTGGCAAATAATGTGTTGAGGCAGCAAGGTGCGCAGAGCAGGGCTGGAATATGCATGAGCTGGTGCTGGCTGCTCAGAGGGGCAAGCCAGAGGTATGGAACATCCTCCACTCCCATTCCTTTGCCATCCATTTGGAGCATTGTAATGACTAAAGCAGGGTAAACATCGGGGAGGATAAACATTGTTTTCCTGCTGAGCAACAGTGTCTCCTGTATGAGAACAGCATTGTTTTGGCATATGTCGGCTCTAAATATCCCTGCAGATACTTCACAGGAATTGCTGCCTCTTTAAACATTTATGCTATTAAAAATCAGGACGATTGTTGACATAAACCTGTGATAGCAGCTGCATTGTAGACAGAGGATGAATTTTTTATGTTATTGATGAAAAGTTTATATCATTTGTGTACTGGAGTGAGGGAGGCGTATGGGTGCTGAATACAGAAAATGATGCGACTGAAACCAGTTAGAGTATCAGGGCGCAGTATTTATTAATGTGTCCTTCTCAAAAGGAACTTGAACGCAGTAAATGGAAAGCAAAATAAAGCCAAGGGATTTGTAACATTAAAAAAACTCTTGTTGGGAGGAAAATAGGCTTGTGGCTGAGTTACCTGGTTTGAGGACCAGTGTCAGCACTGCAGGATAGGTGTTTTCACATCATGAGAGTACACAACCAGTGGGTTGGAGCTTGTGGCCTCTAAGGGCTTGTGGCTGGGGAGGGTGGAATATGATAAAGGCACAATTGCAAAAGGAGTTTTCAAGAGCACTGTTTCTGTGTTTGCTTTCTTGCTTTAAATTACTGTCACTGTGGGGGTTGACTAAGGCTGAGGTTGTCTCTTGCTCTAGAGAAACGATGTTTACCTTCTTCCCAGTCCTGTTTTCTTTCTTGTCTCTTATTGTTTCTTTGTAACTTACTCTTGCCAATAGCTTTGTGTTTTCCTTTCAGCCCCTGCTCCCCCCCACAGAGCACAGCCCCGGAACACTTCTCTATGCTACCAAAAGGAAGGACTTAGTTGCTTAAGTGGCAAATTTCCCCTTGTTGGAGGGCAGAAGGGGCTGTGCAGTTTGTGAGGGTTTAGGTTCCTGTCGTGGGGAAGTTCCACAGTAGCCCCTTCATTGACCATCTTCTAAAGGACCCTGAGATCATCTAAATCCAACCCGCTGCTATGGGCAGGTGCGCCTTACCCTTCATGTAAGCCACCAAGCATCTGGTCAATGGTAATAACTTCTTGTCACCTCAGTCCCAGGCTGTATTTAAACCAGTGACCCAGAGGTGAAGGGCTGTGTATCCTATTACTGGTCCACTGAGACATCCAGTCCTCAGTGGGATATGTCTATAAATGAATATAGCTCTGGATTAATATTGCAGACAAAAAAGCTACATTAAAAGAACATTATTGGGGTTGCAAAGTCAAGCCTGTGTTAAGAGCTGTGAGAATTAGGGTTGGCTGTTCAACCTTAATTTGCCCCCTTCTGTGTGTGCATGATGATACAGCCTTTAATTACATGAGCACATCCACCCAGCCTGAGGCAGACACCTGGCATCAAGAATTCAGCCCAAATGGTTGCAAATTCGGCAAAGTTATCCTTGATGACGAAAGAGAATCTTATGGGAAGTGTCAGCACCTTTAACAAAAGGCTGGAGTTCATGTTGGTTTCCATTCATTTTGCTGTAACCAAAATTTGTTTAATGTAAGTTATTCTGCAGGTAAGACCTACCCATGTGGGAGGCACGGGGTGGGGGGGTGTACCTCAAACTGATTAAACATAATAAGGATCTTTCTAATAAAAATCATTTAATGTTTAGACATATAGTGCCAAAAAGATGGAACTGAAATGGGAATCCTGCTGGTTTTGGTGTTATATATATAAAAAACCTCAAAGATGAAAAATAATCTCTGCAGGTAACAACCAAGTCACTCAGTCAAGTTGAATAATAGGAGCAACCCAGAGTCATTTTAATGGTATCTTTTAAGCCCATCAGTGGGTTTATTCAACCCAACCCTCTTTTCACTTCATGGCTGCTTGGGAATCGTTGTGCGGTATTGATGAAGAGCAATGCATGGCATTCTAATTTACGTTATAGTGTGGAATATAATTGTTCATTTACACTTCACATAAAGTATGTTCCAGTGTATAGAGATTACATACGCTGCTGTGTGCTCCTTGCCCTTAGAAGTAGAAGGGAGTGCTACTTAACACACTAATGATAAGTTTATCATTTACTGGAGTACTGGCACACTAATCACCAGGATGGGTTAGGATCTGGGGCAGGAAGAGGCTCCTCCTTGCTGCACCTGAAGCACGTTATATTGATCATACCAGGTTCAAGTGCTGCTCTCCCAGTTCAGTGAAGAACTGGAAGAAAATTGGCAAGCAAGGGCTGATTCTGAAAGGGTTTTCAGAAGGTGTTTGGGACATGAGGCTGAGTGTTATGTCTGTTATATCCTCCAACTTCAGGGCTCTGAGGATGGGTTCAGATGTGCTGTGACCACTTCAAACTAAGCACTGGCCCAGAGAAACTTAGCTGTGAAAGCTGAAATATCTTAAAGCTCAGTGATCCTCATTGTGTTTATTTTACACGAATACTTACTTTTCCTGGGGCATTCTCACAAGCCAGGGATGTTTCCCTCATCACTTAGTAAAGCCAATTTTCTTGCAAACTAATTGTGTTCTGAATTGAGCTTAAAATGCCAGGGCTAAGATTAGCTCTAACCTTCAAACTTCAAACCTTCAGATGTCGGAGATGAGCCATCCATGTGTAAGTCTTGTCTGTGTGTTTTTAAAAGTGGCAAATAGAAAACTCAGGCCTGTCCTAGTTCCAACCCCCTGCCATTTGCAGGGACACCTTCCACTAGAGCAGGTTGCTCCAAGCCCCTGTGTCCAACCTGGCCTTCAACACTGCCAGGGATGGGGCAGCCACAGCTTCTCTGGGTACCCTGTGCCAGTGCTTCAGCACCCTCACAGGAGGAACTTCCTTATATCCAATCTAAATCTCCCTTCTGTCAGTTTAAGATCCTAAGAGGGGAGTTTCATTCTTCTATTTCATATCATTGTAGGTTGTTCTTCCCCACACTGAAACCCTCCTTTGGCACGTCACATAGGAGGACACAAAGAACTGTGCAGAAACTCTGTAATTCCATAGTAACCATTGACTCTGTAATTACACGGTGTGCACAGTTCAATGTAAATATGTGGCTAATACAAGCAATTTGTATTTTCTCAACTGCATTATTAAATCTTAAAATTGCAAACTACATGGAAATTAGGTTGAGAACAAAATGGGTAACTTCACATACTATATTATTGCAGCATATTATCTCTGGGAGCCTGTCATTACTTTGTAGTTACATGCTATTTGCAGATAATAACCAAGCAGTGAAGTTTCCGGACTTGTCCGGCTCGTAGCTGCACAGCTGAGCTGTTAATTTGCCTTTAGGAGGTGGAGAATGTTGTCAGCTCAGTCCTTTAGGCTGTTTTCTATAGGGAGGAGGATGTTTTTCTTTCAAGCAAACCTGACTGACTGGGAGCTGGGGCTATTTTATATTTACTGCAAATCTACACAGTGCACTTGGAGCGAGTGTTATGTCTCTGCCAGGCTCTAATGTTCACATGCAGGGTTTTCTTTAGCCTTCGGGTTCTCAGTGCTGCATGTCAGATACTATTTCACCAGTGAGTCTCTTGGACTTCCTAACTGAGTCTGTGTTGCCCTCATTCTGAGCCTTTGCTGGAAAGCAGGGCCAGGCATGTTAGGGACATTTTGAGTCTTTGGTCCTTCAGGGCTGACATCCAGAGTGAGAAGCTCATTTACTACATGTATTCTCACTGCCTTTTGGGTCTTCTGATGTTTTAACCTCTCCCCCTTCTCTCTCCATGCTGTCTTTGCCATCTTGAGTGTGGCATTGGGGTTCCACTATTCAGTGTGAATATGTTAATCTTTGTTGTCCTTTTAGTTTCACCCTCTGCATTTTAGTCCCTTTTTTCTGCTGAAGTTTCCACAGTCACAGAGCTACGGGTTGGTTTGGGTTGGAAGAGATCTTAAAGCTCATCCAGTTCCAACCCCCTGCCACAGACAGGGACACCTTCCATTAGACCATGTTGCTTCAAGCCCCATCACATTTGTCTGTATTTTAAAACGTCTCTGTACGTGTATATGCATGGTATCAAACCCAGGTAGTATGTTTGCTATTTAGAAAGGCAGAAAAGATGGAAGTGTGTGTCTTTGATAGTCAACCTGGTAATCAGGGCGTGTGATATATTGAGAGGGCTGAAAACTAACCATAAAATCTGAACTAAGAGACTGAGCCTCTTGCAGGAAGACAAAAAGATGCAAGGACATAGTCAAGTACTGTAAGACAGATAATGATAGTCACCCATCAGTCTTTGAACTCTCCCAACAGAAGTCACAGCTGCTGCTCTTCTTCATGAGGAATCTTGATTTATTTACGTTCCTTTGCCTTTACACCTGTATCTTCTGGGGTTTCTAGCCTTTCATGGTAGATTTATTAGCTGCTGTGAAGCAAGGAGGTAGACTTGCAGGGGAGGGGGGACATGGAGGAGAACCGAGAAGAAACAGAAGGAAGACAGACCAGTGGGAGGGAGAGAGAGGCAGAGGGTAAGAGATGGATGAATTATGACAAATGAAAGAGGAATGAGGCAGGGAAGATGATAGGGGAGAAAAAGACTGGAGCGGAGCATTTGAGAGTGCATGTAAAGTAGAGGTCTGCTGGAGGAATCCCAGCAGAAGTGGTGTAAATCAATGATGAGTAAATTAATAGGGCAATTGTGCAAATGAGACTCAGTCATTTAAGCCAAGCGCAATACATCACGGGTGATTTAGAGAGAGTGTAACCCACAGGGCACACCTTTCAATCTACTGAAGATCTAAAGCAGGATGCTGACACGTCAGAAAAAGGAGCAGATGAACAAAATGAGGGACATACATTAAAAGGGAAGAGGTTGTAAGACAAACTCCAACTGCAGGGCAGCATTAAACTCCTTAATGCCAGAGCCGGGTCTTGGAAAAACTTCCTGGTCCTTCCAGGTTGGAGACTGTTACTGTGGTTTCTGATACAGTCCTCTGGTAATTACTTCTATTCCAATGTGATTCCTGACTTGTATCAGAAAAGCAAAGTAAAAATGCATCCAACAACCCTTTAAATGTGCAATTACACAGAACTGTGTAATTCCTGTAGCTGCCAGTGCAAGTATTTCTGGGTCTAACAGCACTATGCTGTGCATGTAGCTGAGGAGGGCATGTTCTGAGGAGCTTAAGTGGACATCTGATCACTGACTGGCCACCTCCGCTCTTTGACCTCATGTGTCCTGTTCTGTGCCACTTTTGGAGTACCTACATGCATTTGTACCCCAGAGAAGACCATTTGCAAACCTTCTCCAACCCTGAAAATGGATTCCTTTGCTGTAGCTCTCAATTGGAGCAGAGCCATTAAAATCTGTGCCCTTTAAATGCATTGGTTGCTAATCTTTTTGTAAAGCATCAAAATTAACAGGATGTTTAAATGGAGCTCTGGCAGTCATTCTGCCCTATTGGTTTGTGTAAGGATTAGACAGTGCCAGGTGGGCCAGTTGATAAAATGTTTTCTTTCACTCTGTGACTCCTGGAAGTTCAACTCCTTTCCCAAGGCCTTAAGAAAAACAAGTGTTTTTCAAAGACTTGTTTGTTTAATTTCACCATTTTCCCCCCTTTTTTCCCTTGAAATATTGAAATAGAGTGTGAACTTGATTTTCATTTCCCTCCGCAGAAAGTTAAATGTGACCCAAGTGTCTTGTTCAAGATAAATATTTTTCTAAAGGAAACAAAAGAAGTGATGAAAGATGAGGTGGAAAGGGAAACCTTAGCTGCTGCTGGGGGCAGCTGGGTTTTGTCAGTGATGGTGGTTCCTTCCTCTTTCAGCTGCTGCTCTTTCTCTGAGAAAAGCAGCTTTTGTATCTAAACCTCAGGTTAATAAAATAGCTCTTAACAGCATCCTTTTGCAGCCTTGAAATTCCTTACTGAAGTTCAGCTTGGTCTGAAACACTGCCTTGGAAACATTGGGATGCAAGAACAAGGTTGTCTTCTTCAGGAGAGTACTCTGCATCGTGCTAATTTTTAGAGTCAAATCAAGTAAGTCTTCCATGAAAATGATATGTAAGGCATGAAACCTCCTCTATGTGCAGTTTTCTGAATGTGACAACATTGTGAGTGTATCACACTGCTGTGAGGATCCTGGCTCTCCATTAAAATAGTTCACAAAGCAGTTCATCTGCACATGGATCAGCATGAAAATATAAACCACTGAACTTGGTTTCTGCTGCAACAGCAGTAAAAGAGGAGGTAATCAGCATTATACTGTGGAAGTTTAGTAAAGCTCTATGAAGTCGAACCCAGAGTTGCAGTCTTCATGGGTGTTATTTTTGAGCTATCTTGTAGAATTCCACCCCAAAGTCACACTCCTCTGAAATACTGTAGGATGATTTGTATTCACACCGAGCGCTGGGTTTGTGTGTGATCTCCGGTAATATTCAGTCATGAAAATCTTTTTTTTCCAGGCAGTTTCTAGTTATTTTCTCTTTCTTCAGTGTTCAAACAGTGGTCATGCCCTGCTTAATTAAAGTGTCAGCTTCGAGACTAGTTTAAAGAGACTCCTAATATAAAGCATAAGAGTAAAATACAAGCTTCCAAAAGATCATTAACTTCCTTAGAGTTAGGCCCCTCTCTGAGCAGTAGCTGTGCAAGACAGACCTTATCAGTGTGCCAGACTGCTTAACTCATACTCCTTTTCTTTTCTATAGATAAGATTTAAAACCATTGTTTATTCTAAGTAAAATAAACAAGTCTTCTGTCTGTGCTTTAAGCTACCTGAAAATAGGATTTACAGTTCTATATAATTGCATTTTCTTTGTGTTTGCATAGAAGTCATAGCATAGCTGGAAGATGATGGCAATTATAATTTATTATGCTGTAATTGTTACCTAAATGTTTTTGAATAAGCAAAAATCACATCTGTTTAGGAATAAGTTGCACAGCAAGAGAATTCCCTTTGAAATGAATGCTGTGTTCTCAAATTCTGTAACTGTACACATAAAACAACATAT
Organism: Neopsephotus bourkii; assembly: GCF_033783945.1. Lineage (NCBI taxonomy): Eukaryota > Metazoa > Chordata > Aves > Psittaciformes > Psittacidae > Neopsephotus > Neopsephotus bourkii. Next base: position 293,649 of record NW_026901225.1, on the reverse strand, counting down.
TTATTTCCCCACTGAGTCCATTACATTCCCAAGTCAAACTGCATCCTCTCTTCCCTTCCCATATTAAACCCTTTGATTTAATGGAGGTTTTAACTACTGGTTCTTTAGGGAATTTTCATGAGGCTTTGCACAGATTAGGTTATTGGAAAGTATAGTTATTTGCTTGTAAAGTGGCAGTTCTGTGTCAAAATTGATTTTCTCTGGTGCTGCAGTAGTAAAACAGATAAGCTTCTGCTTTGCATCCAGAATACACTGATATTGCTGCCATGATACTTTCCTTCTGCTTTCTGCGCAACTCTGTTATAGGCTGGCTTTGAAATAAAAGGGACACAATGATCAATCATTAATATTTACATCAATCTTCTTCTCTTTATTAATGTACATTTACCAGTGATAGCCAGTTGTTTAGAAGGGAAAAATCTATACTGAGGGTTGTGGAGCACTTCAGCTGAGGGGCTGGACACTTTGTTGGCCTCTTAAAGCAGCTGGAGTTGTGGATGTTCAGCATGTTTTCCATATTGTCACATTCAGAAGGTGAAGTGTGTGGTAGACACTGTAGACAGACACAAGTGACTGAGTAACAAATGCATCTACTTTGTCCTTCATCTGAGCACCACAAAGAGGTTTCCTACCTGGGTTCCTTGGCCAGCTTTCACAGCTCGGATGGGTCTCTCCCAGTTTGTCTGTGTTCATTCCTTTGCAGAATGGACTCGTGATCTAAGGAGAGCACTTGTCTGCTCCAGATTCAGTAGTATTGCCTGATCCAGGTAGGGCCAGTAATGCCCTGACTGCCAGCATTCTCCAGACCTGGTTAAGCCTCGGTTTTTAGTTCTTCATTTATTCAGTAATGGTTTGTCCATCTGTATTGCTCATCCTGTTAACGAAATTGTTGTCACAAGCTCTCGGGAGATTAATGTATTTACTGACTTCTGTGAGACATTGCACCAATCAATGGTAACAGTCTTTGACAGAGACATAAAGGATCTATTAAATTAGATCTGGGTTCCTATTAAATTACTGTGCATAAAGAGCTGGACTCACCTTATCTGTAGCAGAATGAATGCCTGCTATTAAAGCCCTTAAAGAAAGTTTTCAAGAACAGACAGACCAGCAAAGCAGTCGGATCCTTGGAAGGAAACGGCAGTCAGTGACATGCAGCACTGACTGCATTAAAGCTATACAGGGAGTGGAAGGTTTCTGCATTGCAGACATGAATGTATTCCCCTCCCCAGCAATCAGCTCCCCTTCCTCCCCAATTTTCTCTTTACTAATTAGATTAGAGACAAATAAAATTAAACTATTAAGGCAATTAAGAAATTCTTAATATTTGATGAGTTAGTTGAATGCAAATCTGTCCTTCAGCTTTCTGCTAAGGGACTGATTGCAGGGAGCGTTGTGTCCTGAAGTACATGGTGCCTGGCTAAGAAAGACAGCAAAATCATAGAATCCCAGACTGGTTTGGGTTGGAAAGGACCTTAAAGCTCATCCAGTTGCAACCCCCTGCCACGGGCAGGGACACCTTCCACTACAGCAGGTTGCTTCAAGCCCCTGTGTCCAACCTGGCCTTGAACACTGCTAGGGATGGGGCAGCCACAGCTTCTCTGGGCACCCTGTGCCAGCGCCTCAGTACCCTCATCATAAAAAATGTCTTCCTTGCTGTACCTAAAATACTTGGGTTCAAATAAAATAGCAAATCTCTTTTGCTTCTCTCTCCCATGCTATTCACATGTAAGTGCTGCTCTTCAGCCAGCACAGACTCTGCTTTCTCAGTTACCCATAGTCTCACATTCCTCTTGCTCACAGTTAGGCAAGGTGTGGTAGCTTCCTTCCTGTGGCTGTTCATGAGTTAAACACTCTCATGAATTTGTGATAAATCAAACAAATGCCTGGTGACTTCATCAGGAGCTATCGCCAAGCAGTGAATGCGGCACGGGTCAAAAACATTTTTCTCTCTCTGTTTTCTCTCTTTTGGAGGAAAGAGAAGGACAGAAAGTGGCAGACAACAGCTTGATAGTTTGTGCACAGGATTTACGGTGATGTATCAGCACTGCAGTAACTTGCACTGTGACCCACACCTGGAATCTGTGCAATTGATGCTATACAATTGTATACCTGCATCTTTTGCTTTCAATGTAAAGTCATGGATGTAAATGCAAATCGGTTTCCTGCTTATCAAATCTGGCTTCAAGAGGCAATAATGCTGTTAACAGTTAGTATTTACTTCATGTTCTAATAGCGTGCTCATACTCATGCTCCTAGAAAAGTTCAAGTGCCCTTAAAAAGTAGAAGCTTTACTTGATAGCAAATAAAATTGAGCACTTGATATTAATGGTCTTCTAATTAAAGTTAGATCTCAGTATAGTCATCTCATTATGTATCTTTTTGGGCACTTAAAGAAGTGGGTTAACCATTTAAGCTTTAAAGTGTTATTTCAAAGGTAAAAGAGAGTTCCCATCAGTGTCAGTATTTTGGGTGCTTAACCTATGGGACATTTTGACTGTTTGCCAGAGTTTGTTCCACCAGCTGTCCTAAATGTCAACACTGGGCCATGCCTGGTGTTCCCATAGGCTGGCACTGCTGGGCTGAAGCCCCCAGGCTGGGTCACCCCGGGGATTCTCATAAGGGCTCTCTTGACAGTGTGTCCAAGGGCACCCTGGTAGCCTGCTTCAGCTTTTGGCCTGCTGACAGCCTGAGCCCAGCCATCACTGAGGAAGGGGGGTAAGCTGCCCAAGGGTGTCACATGAGACCTCTCTACGTGTAAAGAAGTTGTGGAATTCCATTAATTCATTCATCAATACAAGCCATTAAAAGAAACTGTCTTCTTAACTGGTATCTTGGATACTAATCAGCAGCTTCTATTAAACATCAGCCTGCTGATACTGGCAGTCACAAAGGGTAATGACCTGCGGGGCTGGGTGGCACAAATGCAGTCAGGCAGCCTCAGGGATAAACTGATGGGGGAGCCTGTGTTGTAGTTAGAGGCATTTTGGAAGGTGAAACACAAGGCCGGACCAAGTAGTTAACATTAGAACAAAAAGGTTTCTGTGTTGTACTAAATATCTGGCTTTAACATGCCAGAGGGGAGACTGAGCTGAGCTCTTAGGCAGAAGCTCTTCCCTGTGAGGGTGCTGAGGCGCTGGCACAGGATGCCCAGAGAAGCTGTGGCTGCCCCATCCCTGGCAGTGTTCAAGGCCAAGTTGGACACAGGGGCTTGGAGCAACCTGCTGTAGTGGAAGGTGTCCCTGCAAATGGCAGGGGATTGGAACTGATTGGAGCTTTAAGGTCCCTTCCAACCCAAACCATTATAGGACTCTGTGATTCTACACAGAGGAATTTCAGTTTACCTAAATCCACAATATGTGTTTATTAAACTCAGGTACATGTGGGGAGAAGAATGTTGAGGGATGTGTGCACGTGTGTGTTTGTGCACATCCAGTATTGAAGACAGCAAATTAAGGAAATCAGAGAGAGGAGGAAGAGATGGTCGCAGGAAAACAGAATTCTCTGGGGAAATGGATACAAAATGCACTATGAAGTTCCACTGATGCTATAATTACAAGTGAGCTGATAAGTCCTATTGGTTATACTGTGATCAGGCTGCAAACGTTGCAACACACGTGGAAATTCTTGGCCTTGCCCAGGTAAAGCTGCAGGTGGGGCAACCCCCAGTGTTCAAATCCACACTCAGAATCTGCAGGTTTTCAGGCAATCAGTGATGGGTGCTCTGCAAGGTCAAACATTTTACACCATTATAAACAATCCAGAGTTGTTATCTACATCTCTCTGCAAACAAAGAACACAGTATTGCTTTTCTTTAAAGTAGAATATAGAAACTTTACATCATCTAAGGTGTTGCTGGAGACTCTGCAAACTGAGTTGAAGCCTCCTGTGGTCTGTATCAGCAAGCAGTTGAGCTTCTGTCGTTCGCAGTCCCTATGTAAAGACAGAATAATAATTCAGAATCATGTCCAAAGCTTTTGACACTTTTTTCACTGATGTAGTTCTCACTGTTCACCTTCTAAATTCTATTGCTGTTAAAAGAGTCAACACCTGCGATATTTCAGCTCATTCTGTTGATTATGCATGTGCTGCTGCTGGATCTCTATGAAATGTTCTCATCACAGGAAAGAACAACAGTGATAAGGTATCAGTTGAATGGGCTGAAAGCTGTGGGTGAAAGTTAACCAGTGAACTGGGTGAAAGTTACCCCAGATTAACATCATGAATTCATGTGGTCTGACCTTTCCTTGCTCACTAGTCAAAGTAGGTCTTTTATATGTGCTGACTGTTCTGGCCACCTACCTGGCATTGCTTGATTGCATTTCCATAGCAGAAGTGCCAAGTTGGGTTGGTGGTGTTCTCAGACATGTGTGTGTAGGCATTTACCCAAGGGCTCCAAAACCACATCAGCATGGTGGTCCTTCCCAGAGGTCTAAAATAGAAATAGAGAGCAGCCTGTGATGTATCCCCCAAGCCACCAGCTCTGTTGCTTTTCCACCCCGAACACCTCAGCTGTTGCTTCTTTTGAAGAGTACTGCTTGTTATGAATGCCACACTCTGTGCTTCCCGGTCACTTCATTTTGGGTTGGTTCTCTTCTAAATGTTTGCTCACAGTGGTGAACCTCAGTCACCAGAGACTCCTTACTGTGATTTCTCCCAGGGTACAGTGGGCTGTGAATCAGCCTGTGAACTTCTCACTTCCATTTCCTTGTAGAATGAGTTGAGTGGGATTTGTTGACTCTTCCTCCACCTCTAATACTGGATAATATCTTTGTCCAAGAAGAATCCTGTGGCTTCTATTTCTGCTCTCACTGCTGCCACGTGCTTGCAATTGTGCACAGCACTTGGACCCCCTTCAACCCTTTTCTCCCCCCCTTTTTTTGAATTACTAGCGAGTGACAAATAGCTGCTGCTTTCCACTCTATTTCGCCAGGCACAGCTTCTTTCCTGTCCTCAGGAGGTTTCTGACCTTTCAGTCGATGCCTTTTGCAGCCCCCCAGGGGCCTCCAGGGAGCTGTAATGGACTCACGTTAATTGCCTGTTGAAGGACAGAAGCAGTTCCTGGCAGGATGATTGCTGATCCCCCTGTGAGTACAGCTGTCCTGGCCAGGGGAAAGATTGATCTGACACACACAAACATTTCGGCTCACTGCTCAGCGTGTCTCGCAGAGCAGGCACATAATCACTGCTCTGGCTTTAGTGGTTTCCTGCCTGCCCACACTGCACTGTGGCTCTGTTTGCTGGTGCTGTGACTCAGAGGAGCCAGTGAGAGACTATCCATTCTTATCCCCTTGTGGATTCGGGAGTTTAGATAGAAGATACCCCACAGACTGCTGGAGAAACCAAAGATTTAGCAAGTCAGTCATTTACTGCTCTCAGTGGAAGCAAACTCTTCCATTCTGGCTTAAATGCATTTTAATCTGGTTTAAAATGCAAGTGATGCACATTTTAAAATATACATGAATGCATTCAGGAAAAAGGAAACCCTCCCATGTGTGCTAAAGCCCAAACATCTCTAGAACGAAGCAAGCAGAGGAATTTCTCTTGTGCTCCTTGCTTCTGTTCTTCTGCAGCTGGGTAAACCATTATGTTCTCATTAGAGCAGAGAGGGGGTCAGTTTGCAGAGCTCTGTACAAATATTATTTTTTCCCACTTTTGCTTTGTATACATTCAACCTGTGCTGGCTTCAAGCTCCAAATCTGAAAGAGAAACTCAGCCAAAGTCAGCAAACATGCTTTGATAGCTGAGGTCAAAACTTTGCAGTATTTTCAACCTATGGGTGTTTTATATCTGAAAACATTGGTCAGATCACATCTACATGTTTCTTGGCACGTGTTCAGCAGAATCAGTATCAACGAGGTTGGAAAAGACCTTTAAGATCATCAGGTCCAACTGTTACCCCAGGACTGCCAAGTCTACCACAAAGCCATGATGTTTTCGTCCCATGTTTTATCATTTATAACTAAGGGTTTGCACAGGTCTGGCCAGCACACAAATAACTTCTCCTGAAGTAAATCCCCAATAAAGTTGAAAAGGATTGACTTGACTTTGCTGTTTAAAGAGCCTTTATGCAGTTGCTTCATCCTCTCAGCACCATGTTTCGCATTAACCTGAAAAGACACGGTTCTGAATTAAATCCCTGCATCCAGCCTCCTGTGGACTTTGAGGTGCACAAAATCTGGTACTGCATATGTTTTTCAGATGGCACTTGTGTTCGTTAAGGCTTGGACTGAAACCATATCTAAATGTTCCATGTCACTGGAATGCATGATGCCCAAATACAAGGGTCTTACACGTGCTGCCTGTTTGTTTCAATAGGTGATAAAAAACCTCATCGAGAAATCAAGTGTTTCTCACAATCAGTCTGAATTTTGGGACAGAATTTAGCAGCTCTTTACCTCTTGTGTTTAGTAAATGTTCTGCTTTGCTTGGGTATATACTGGTGAGTGAAGTGAGAAAGCAGCAGTGAGAAGAGAATTCCAGGGACGTGAAAACTGGTAGGAGGCACTTTCCCGTACTTTGGGGTCCTAGAGACATCCATCCACAGATCAGAGAAATATTATTTCCCCAAGAAGTTGCTGTATTGCAACTGTCAATCAAAGTTATGTATTTCTGTTCAGAACATTCTGCTCCAGGAATACCTTATTTACAAGTGGAAGAGACAGAGAACACCCACCCCTGGCAATCACTGGGTGCTCTGAGTGTACTAAGGATAAGCTTTGCTGTGAGCTTCCTGTCCTTGTTACTCTATCCATACTTTGTAGCTGTTATTTTAGGCCTGCATCTCATATTTAATATGGGTATGGTTGTGATCTCAGGCGAGGTTCAGAGAGATGGAAATGTTAGGGTTGTTTTAGCTGGCCCCCAAGCCAATGACATATTTTTAGACAGAAAAAGAATTTCTCTCTTCTCTGATTCAGCCCCAAACCCTGCCCAGCGAGAGTAAGTAAAATGAATGCTTGAAACAGCAGAGGAAGCAAGATGGGAAGAAGTGTTTCTGTTTGCAAGCTGTGGAGCAGGGTCCAGTCATTAAAGAGGGAACGGCTGGAAACCAGCCAAGAATCCAAACAAAAGCATCTGAAGAGGTCTAGAATAGCCCCAGTGTAATCAAAGTTTAGACACGTTCCAGTATAGGGATGAGTCTCATTGTCTCTCGTGTTTGTCATTGTGAATGGTTTTAAAGAAAGGATTAAACTCCATTGCCATTTTTCCTAGAGGGTTGCTAGTGAGATGAGAAAGCTGGGGTACAGTGAGACCATGTCATCAGAGAAGTCTTACATGTAGAAAGCTCACAGACATCCAGCATACTAAAATAGGTAAATAACACCTAAATATAACCTAAACAATGTGACTAGAGAAGAAAGTGAATGTCTCAGAAGGCTGAATTACAGTTACCTTGAAATAAAAAGTTGTGTTATGATTATAGCCCTTATGAGAACTTGGAAATGCTACTTGGACAAAAAAGGGATGTTGCAAGTAGAATGAAAATTTCTGTCTCTACTCTGAATGGGATGGGGAAACAGCATTTCAGCCAGCTCTTTTAATCATGCAGTATTGTTCAATAATGATCAAAAATACTGTAACACCTTTAATGTTCATGAGAAGAGGTAGCTCTTACCTGAGTTAGGGGCAAGGAGCATGAAGATGTAAAGTGGAATCTAGATGTGAGGCTAAGAGTATATTGGAGCATCAGCTGCAAACCAGGCAGGAATGTGGTCACCCTTTGGATGACAGCATTCACTGAGCCCGCTTGCTTAGTGAAACAAGTAGAGAATTAAAAGCTGCTGTTTTGAGGATAAGATCCTTTTTCATTCCAGAAGCTTCCCTCCCTCAAGTGTGCTGCTTGAATAACTAGCCAGCAATGTAAAATTCATTAACAAAATTTCAGACAGCTACAAAGGCGTGTAGACCTTGGTTATTTGGCTTTTAAACATATTTCATATGTCTCCATGTGGTAGAGTTCCAATGCTATAAAATATCATGGTCTATTTTCTTTCAAGAGAATTCTTGCTTTCTGGGATAGATACGATCAGTGCTTTTAGTTTGTCAGTAACTATATGCCTGAAGTATAAATATAGAAAGCAAACATGGCAGGCATAATAACATTCAGGGGTTCGTTTTTAGCTTGGTGTAGGAGAATTAATTTGGCTTCAAGCCCCATGGTTCTCATAAAGTTTAATGGGAATTACAAAAGTGATCCTCCTATCCACCATATGAAAACGTACACCTTTAACTGCCTCATTTAGACTTAATAAACAAGCGATTGTATGTTAATACCGAATGACTTTTGGAGTATAGGAAATATGCAAAGCATATGTAGCAGACAGGAAAACCTCTCATGAGAAATGTTACCTGGCAGCTGTGATGAAGCAAAGATTAATTTCATTTGATCAGGCTAACGTATGAGGAATTGAATTCACAGGGACTCTAACCAGGGTTTGTTCAGCTCTCTGGAAAGAATCACAAAGGCTGGAGTGGGCCCTGGAGCTGATTCCAAAGAGTCTGAGATTACAGGGCAACCTCAGAGAGCAGTTACAATGAGGAGAGTATTCGTTATGCATGTGCTGTCTACTAGCAGTTAGTTATGGTTAGCACTACTGAACAGTCTGGTGTGAAGGGCTCAGGTGAAATTGTGGTGTTTAAAATGAGCTTGAACTGTGCTACCCCGGCCATGTCTCATACAGTGACTGGCAAGAGGACTTATTCCTGTGCCTGTCTCAGCTCTCATGATTGGGATATGGCTCAAGGTTTGGGAATAGGTGGGTGATTAGTATTGCCAGGGAGTTTGGAGGGAATGGACATGGGAGGTCAGTAGCCATGGAATGAAAACGTCTGTCATCATTCACAGCTTCTCTCTTTAGCTGCTTTGAATGAAATCAGGTATCTCTTCATTCCTGCAATGACTGCCCTGAAAGCACAATTCTGCAGATGGTGCAGCAGCACAGAGAACTGACTGGCATTGCTCAGGCCACTCAAAATAACCATTGAGAGGTGCGTAATGCACTAATGTTCTTCACTGGAAAGCAGACATGAATATTGCATCTCAAATATTACCTACATTGAGAAAAGGACATGACAAGAAAAACTGCTTTTCTGATTCTAAAGAATAATGTTTTGCTTGCTTTGTGGAAAAAGCCCCAAAGTCCTGACCCAGGCATTCTCTGGAGGTTGGCTGCAGAGCAGTATCAAAATTTAGCAGCTTGCATCCATTTCCAATTCTTTTTTTAACACATGAATGTGATTTTGCTCCTTGGCCAGCTGCAGCTCCAAGCACTGAAATTAAACTTCACATGTTTTACAAAATGAATGGAAGGCCAGACAAGGGAATCTTGTTTCCAAGGCTCACATAGCCCCTTTTTCGGGATTACAGAAACTCTCATTCTATTAGAATTTGGCAACAATGCTTGAACTGCACAAACATGATGTCTCATTTGTTTGCCAACTGGTGGAAGACATTCGGAGCCGGCTTCTCCATTTACAGCCTGCTCTGGAGCCTGTTGGAGTCAACTGCCAGACTTCAGTGACTCCTTCGAAGCGATGCTCTGCTCAGCCGCCCATCTGGGGTTGTGCATCCCGCTGTTGCTGTCAGATCAGCTTGCTTCCAAGATTGAAGTCCCGTGCAGTCTTGGTCAAGAGAGAGTGGTAATTAAAGCCAGTTGAGCCAAAGCTGGACCACATTTCTCTTGCCTGGTAACAAAGTCTTTGTTGGAAATGATTTAGCTGTCCATATGTCCCATCGTCTCTTTGCGGATGACTTGCTGACAAATGCGTTAGCTTATTACTATGTCATCATAAGTTATTCTTCTTACTGACTTCTAAGAACATATTTTAGCCTTTGTGGCGTTCACAAACTATGCATTGTTGTGAATATTTCTTATTCATGACCTGTCACATAATATCCTTTCTACTATCTAAGCAGATGACTCCTAGATGCATTTCACAGATGTTGACCACCATCTTGAGGGGTATTGCTGAATCTGTACAAAAGTGCTTTTCTACAGCCACCTTAGGCACTTCTTCCTGTTGATACTGCCATGAAAAACTTCACTGAGTTCTTTAGGACCATCACTGATGCAAATGTATTTTCAAATCATCATATGGCTTCATTTGCAGTATTTGTCTGGAATGGAGCATGAGGTGTGTCGTTCTCTCCTAGTATTAATATTTAAGTGGTGACTAGATAATATTTTGTCCAGAAATGCAAGATGACTTATGCCTCTCTCCACAAGCAGGTCATGTGCAGCCCTGCTGGGAGTGCATTGGCTCTTTTGGAGAATGTTTTCTAAGTATTTGGGAATTTTCAAATGGAACTTCTCTAATGGCTGATGAGCAACCGGTGGAAAACAGCGAGTTCAAAGGCTGAGAACAAATGGTTTGATGAAAACTGTCTGTCTGTTAGAAAGTGGCTGTTAGTCACTTGTTATTGAGACTGCTTTGTGTGCAGGAGGCTCTATAAACTGTTGAAACCATAAGGTTGTCTGCCCATTTTTCCGTCCTTAGTTTAAAGGTTTCATGGAAAAGGCAGGGTGTGTGTATATAGTTTCCCAGCATTGGTCTGAAATTACAGAGTTGTTCGTCTGTCTTGAACAAGAAAACTGCCAAGGATTTATCAGTGCTGCCTGTCCCTATTTCAGACCATAAATGCCAAGCTTTTACACTAAACACTTGAGGTATTTCCCTAATGGGTCTCTCCAGACTCCGTGAATACTTTAAACTTATAATGTGGTAGAAATGGACTGGACAAAACTCAGCAGAGTTATCGTGCGGCTGCTATTGGTAGATTACTGCAACCCTCATTGAAAAAGTGATTACTGTGTGCTACTTAAAACTATCTTGTAAAAGCAGATTCAGTCAGATACTGCATATTTTAACTGTAGTGACAAGTATCTTTCCCTTTTCTTCTTCTTGTCCTTCTGTGCTTCCCCAAAAATATTAGTCTTTGACTGATGGGTTTCCTTTTAAAGTGTCAGGCTGAAGGACACATTCCGAATAACATCAGTCATTTCTGGTGTATAACAGTGTACAGTAAGAGCTGTAAAATAGTGGAGGTGCAACTGTGTGTTTCCCTGTTTGACATTGCAAACCCCACCACCCCATCTCTGTAGCGCACTGTAAATTGCTCAGAGGCCAAGTGGTGAGCTTGAAAAGAAGCTTGTCTCCTCGGTTTGCAAAGCACCCAGGGCATCTATTGATTGCTCCCAGTAAATCCCAGCTCTCATCATCTCTGCGAGTGGGGAGGGCTCACTGGAAGCTCCCTCTTGAACTGCATTTTAATAGCAGATGGTTGCCCAATTGCCATTCTGTGTGCGTCCTCTTCCCGGTCTGCTTTGTGACGTTGCCCTTTTGTGGACAATGGGGTCAGGGCTTGTCAGTGCACATGGATTTCAGGATTGCTGTTGGTCTGAGGGCTTTTCTGTTCTGTTTTGTTTCCCTTGTCATGCAAGAAGGCCGTGATATTTCTGTATCTGGCAGCATGTCTGTATGAGACAAGGCAGAGTGAAGGAGGCTTGATGTGTGAATGACAGATCCCTGGGTGACGCCGCTGGGAAGCTCTTGATCTGACTGGTTTGAAGTTGAAAGCTCACTAGGTCACACTGAAAATGGTTGCCACTGGGCATTTCTTTCATCCTTGTTTATTTGTTTTTCCCTTCCCTTTCCTGAAGTTTTTACACTCAGAAAGTGGGGTTGTTGTTCCTCATGTTCCTTGTAGGCTGGATTATAACCTTTTACTGCACTTAATTGCTGTTGTGCCTACTTGTACTTGGTGAAGGTGGGATAGGAGGGAAAGGGAAGCCTCATGCCTCTGAGCATGGTGCCTGTGCCAGGGACTAACCAAGACAAAATGACCATTTGAAGACAGCACCAGGTGTTTCTAAAGACACGCTCTGTTTGTTATTTAGCAGCCTGCTGCTCAAAGGTGTTGGCATTGGCCAGCCAGATCAAAACGGAGGAGCCAGGTGGTGGTTCCATACCTGCAGCTTGTCCTTAACTAAACAGGCATAAAGAACAAGGCATAAATTACCCTGAAAAGACAAGGTGGCATTAGAAGAACCTCTGATGCTCTTGTAAATGCCTATTGGCAAAGCTAAAATGGCCACTCTGACAGGAGCCAGGGGAGGATTTCCTCCCCTGTGAACACTGCCAGCAGTTTGTCATCTACCGTGGAGCTTGTTGTGGCGGCACAAGTTGTTTGGCCCAGAAGGGGGGATGAGGGACCCCAGACTCATCCAGCAGACTCTCCAAAAGGAGAAAACAAATCCAGGCACAGGCAGGTTATCTGGGGGCTAGCAGCAGTTGAGGAAGGTTATTAATGATGTGTTGCAGGCAGATGTATTGCCTGGTCCATCTGCCTCCATATGGCCCTGGGTACCCAGGGCACTTGTAGCTACCCATTAAATAGAAATGCTGTAATACCACATCATTCTTGCTGAAGTTCCTGAGCTTTATCTGACAGCTTCTTTCCAGGGATTAAAAGGGCCCAAATCCAGCTTTAGGTCACCAAACCTGGTGAGTCACTAACTACAGCGAATTTCTCACTTTTACATTGGAGTATGTGAGAGCTGAATATGAACAAATAACCTCAAAGGAGAACGAGTGGGCCTCTGGCATTTAGAAGGAAAAGCTGTGCTGTGGACTTTATTAAATCACTGATCCAGCGGGTTACTCAAGGCAGAGAAAGTAGGTCTCACTTCAGACTCCTATATTGTACCTTACAATAATTGGTTGTACACGTGACTGAAGTGAAGTACAAGTGTAAGACCTTTGCTCACTCAAGAAGAAAATGCTGACCCTCAGAGCCTGTGCTCTGCATACTACATTGAAATGAGAAATCCTGACATCTCTTGTATTTCCTGCTTGCTGCATATCATCGTTGTGTGGCTTGGACTGTATTAGTGCTATTCTGCTCTGTTTCTGCTTCTCAAAATAACCTTGAAAACACAAGGTTTTGGAAACAATGTCTGATATGCCATCTCAGCTGATGTCACCAGTGTAATATGTGTGGGAAGCAGAACTTGTAGAGGAGGTACTTGAAATTGCAGGAGTAGCGGGGTGAGGCTGCTATTGTCTTTCTCTTTGCTGTGAAAACCTCTGAGGTGTATCAGCAAACTTTCTTGAATGCTTCATATATCAAAAGTGCAGGCTGAACAGTGGTACACCAAACAGCTGGCCATTTCTCTTTAGGCCTTCTCAATAATTCGTGTTCAGCTTTGACACAGAAAGGGGTTCATCACTGTACAATGGGATGTAGTTGTTGATAATTTAGGAAAGTATTTGAGCCCACTCTTTCAAGCAGTTTCTTAAAATGTCTTTCAGAACTGAAAGGAATTGGAATAAATTCTCAGTGCAGATAAATTGTAGAATCATAGAATTCTAGAATCATACAATGATTTGGGTTGGAAAAGGACCTTACAGCTCATCTAGTTCCAACCCCTGCCACAGACAGGGACACCTTCCACTAGAGCAGGTTGCTCCAAGCCCCTGTGTCCAACCTGGCCTTGAACACTGCCAGGGATGGGGCAGCCACAGCTTCTCTGGGCACCCTGTGCCAGCGCCTCAGCACCCTCACAGGGAAGAGCTTCTGCCTAAGAGCTCATCTCAGTCTCCACTCTGTCAGCTTAAAGCCATCCCCCTTGGCCTGTCCCTACAGGCCCTTGTCCCAAGCCCCTCTCCAGCTTTCCCGTAGCCCCTTTAGGCACTGGAGCTGCTCTAAGGTCTCCCCTTAAGGAGCCTTCTCTTCTCCAGGCTGAACCAGCCCAGCTCTCCCAGCCTTTCTCCATATACGTGATATAATTCAGGGTCATTTCTTGGAGGTGAAGATGGTCTCCCTGGTCATGGTCATGGGTGGCTTGTTTAACTCTAGAGGCACTTCCACTGTCTCTGCAGTAAATCCCTTCCTAAGCAGGACATAACACACCGTGAGAGGGGAAGGGTGCAAAAAGAAGCAGGTGTAAAAATACTGCAAGTTTCTGTTTCCTGCACTGCAGCGGCGTGATGATTTGCTGGAGTTAATGAAAGCACCAAAGCTGTTTCTGTCTCTGCTCAGTATATCCACCTGGCCTCCTTTGTTAAAAAAATCCAAAATGGGATCATTATCTTTAGTGGATGCACTTCACATCACTGAAAACAATTTCAGCTCAGTTAAATAACACACAGCCTCGAGATGAAAGCTGTCTCCTTTTCAGCTGGATAGACAAACATAGCCGTTGGTACCGAGATCACTTAGAGCTCAGTATTCCTTTCAGGAGGAACTGGGTGTATCAGATTTTCCCCCCCTGCCTGTTATTATGTTCTAGTAGGTTTTACTTATTTAAATCTCAGCCTCCTTTTGCTGACATAGCCAGGCATCACCAGGGATGGTTAGTAAAACTTAGATGAGCCCCTAAGTGGGCTGCTTGTTCTATAAATCTTTAAATATTTTATGTTGCTCCTTTAGAAATTGCTTTTGCCAGACTAACCCAATCTGCTTTGAAATGACTGGGGCATAAAATAACAGCTCCTTTAAAATCCTCCAGTGAGGCAGTTATTTGGTACATTTTTAGGGAAGACCAGACCTTGTGGCCTCTAATGAAAGATCAGCTTTGAACTTGGGGAGGTTTTGCTCTGAAATGAGCCGTTCTTCCCAGCCCCCTGGACACCACTAAGCTCATGTTGCTCTCCCAGGACACGGCCGGGGGTAGCTTCCTAGCCCTTTGAAGTCAATGGCAAAGCTCCCATTGAATTATAATGGAACTGGGATTTAACCTGAAGAAACAGAGTCTTTGTTGTCTTTTATCGCCAAATACAGATATTCTCCCTGAGTTGTAGCCTAGATTGGCGAGTCCTGGAAGAGATTGATGACTGTGCCAAGCAGCATGATCCCTGCAAGTACAAAAAGGGGGTTATGTCTTATGAGAGACTCGAATTTTTAGGAAGACAAATTGGATTAGACTATTACCACAGCAATTCCAGTGAGCATCATGTGTGGCCTGTTAATGGAAACTGCCTGCACACATCTTCCAATAATGATGAATGGGTTTGCAAGCGTAAGTGTTATCACATTAACAGGAACTGTTCCACCACAATTAAAGCCATGTTCATTAAGGAGACCAAGGAAGAATGGTGCTGGCCAAGCACAGAGTTACTGGGAAGAGGGAGGATATTTAACCCCTCTTGTCTTCACTTGTTAGCCAGTCCGATGCAGAGTCATGCATCCACAGGGTGAGGTTGTGGCTATGGGCCTCCTCAGCCCCCTCATTTTCATATATAATCACAAGTGAGATGAGACTAAATATGAAGGATTAAGGAAAGGAGATGGTACTTCGTAATTCTATGGAAGAAAAGCCAAAACAGTTATGCTCTTCTGTGTTCTAGTTTCCTCAGTGGCTATGTAGCGTATTGACATTTTTCAGCCAAATTTGATGGAAAATAATGTCCCACTGAATATTACTGCTATTGTGAAAACAAGGCTCTATGTAAATGTTCTTGATGGTGGTGTAACCTAGAGGAAAAACATACAGTGGCATCATTTTAGACATGGCAGACTCTTCAAGGGCCATAGTGGAGAGATGGCTGCATTCTGATAACTTTGAGCTTCTTTTAGATCTCACAAGTCTGTGAGTTTCTCCATAATACCAAATTTTCATTGATGCCAATACTTGAGAGAAGGAGCTTTGAAAAATGCCTCTGAGCAGGACTAAACCTAAGCCAGCTGTGCCATTTCCACAGGGAGAATGGGCAGAGCTGGATGAAAGAAACCATGGATTAAGCTGTCTTTTGACATTGCAAGGCGTTTGGCACCAGCTGGATTCCTATTCCTGCCCTTCCAACCCAGTCATGCATCCTGTGACCCTCTTGAGCATAGTAGAGAGAGATGAGCTGCAGTGGAAACCAGTTCATAGGATGTTTGTTTTTCAGACCTTTCTATCAGCTTTTCTTGTGCTCTGTGTTATTTTGTAAGCTGGTTCGCTGTGCCAGCAGTTTTGGTGCTGTAGGGGACTGAGTGGCACCCTTGTGCCATGGAGATAGTTCTGGCCTCATGCCACAGGAAGGCAGCAATTTAATAAGCTTATGGCCAAAACCATCATGTCAAGCCCCAGCCCTTGGAGGCTGGAAGCACCAGACAAACAGAGCAAGGGCTCTAAAGCAGTTTTCATCCATTTACTGTGGTTGTGTTTGTGTTGATTTTTACAGGTGAGTGTGAGAGAATACAAGGAGCCCAAACCTTCAGTAATAGATGGACTCAGCAGCAATGAGCTGTCAGCACTGTATGACCACACATTAAGTCCTCTCCATTATGCTCCGGAAAAGCTGTATAATCTTTTCATCTTTTTTTTTCCCCTACTCCGAAAGCCAGAACTACTCGTATTCATCTCCTGCTCTCTGTTACTCACAAATCTTGTTTTCTGTCTAGAAAATACTTAAGATACTTGTGCCACATGTAATTCTACTAGCTATTACATCAGGAAGCTGTGGTTACTGCTCGTGTAGAACAGTAATGCCTTCAGAAGAAAAATAGCTCCTTTGTGTAATTGAACATGTCCTGTTTACAGAGGTGCAGCGGTACGTTTCTGTTATTAGATCTAGGTGATTTGATAAATTACTTTGTGTTATGCTGGTGCCAATGGCAAGCTTAAAAGGGGGTGTTGATGACTGGTTTTAAATGAGGGAAGGGGTGTTTGCTCCTCTGTGAAGGCTCTGTCAGCTTGGGCACTGGAACCAGTTCTTTCTCTGGACTGTATTCACCTTCTCTCCAGGACAGGGGTGTGAGCTTGGGCAGCGGGTGCTATCATGTAGATATAACCAGGGGACGTAGAGACAGCACAAAATGGCAAGGACAGAACAATAAATCTAGTTTCAGTGTCAATAAACAAGTGCTGAAGGACAACTGTGTCTGCTCCTGGAGTATTTATTAGGCCTTTACCTCCCAGATGGCCCTGAAAACAGAAAGAAATGTCTCAGTAAAGGTGTGTTTGTGCACAGTGAAACTGGAACGCAACTTGGCTTACAGGGACATCTGAATACTTAACTGAGGAAAGGTACTAAACAGGAGGAGATAAACTGTTAGAGAAGTTGCAGACTGTGTTGAGGTACTTTTGTGGTGTGGACCCCCATGTGCTGGTTTGAACTGCAAGACTAAGATGAACACCACTTCTCTATGGACAGCAAAGAAGTCCTCATACCTCTGCCCTTGCTCACCACCACCGGAGCTGCATCTTCTCTCATGCGCTCCAATCCCTTTTAGTGCTCCCTCGGTGTCCATTTATTTTGTATGAGTGGTACAGTGTGATCCATTCTGGAAGCATTTCTTGCAAACAGTACAATACATTTTCCCTTAAGCCAGCATCTTGCTTCACATTTGCACTGTAAAACACCGAGCAAAGCAAAGGAAATTCCATGCAAACCAATTGGCCAGAGCCAGTCTTTGCTTCTGCCTTTGTTTTTGTGTTAAAAACTTAGTGTTACCCAAGAGTCTAAAGCTGAAATGACTGTTGGCTTTGTTTGATCATATATCTAATTTACTTTAACATGGGATCCCGGCATGTGTTTCTTTAAAAGTCTGAATCAATTTTATGCTAAGTGATTTCTTGGAAGAGATTTTTTCTTATATTGTCCCTTTTGCCTAAAGTAAATTAGTGTGATAGCTGGAGCAACCGGGGAATGAAAAGGAGTCAAGTCCTCAAGTCACATTAGCGGGCTTGTTGAGGCCTTTAAACAATCATCGCCATCAAAGTAGTCCATAATAACTGTAAAAAAGCTAATCACAGGTGGCAGTGGGCGTGAAATATGTGGCTCTGTGCTCAGTCCTCAGGATAATGGGGGTATTCATGGGATTTCCAGAAGGACTCCTTTGTGTGGCGAGTCATGTGCCTGCTGAGCTGAAAGGACTATTTTGCTCAATTTGTCTAAAAGCCTGGCTTATGAGAGCGCTGCAGGGGTTTAGCTGCTCAGGTTGGTTTAACCCTTCCCACGCACGCAGCTTTTGGTACGCTTCCAGAATCTTGTCACACTGGGAAATGGCTCCAGGTTAAGGAAGTGGAGCGTTACCAGTTACGGATCAAGAACCTTCAACAACCACCAGCCTTGGTGAAAAGGATCAGTGACTTTAGCTATGCCTCTTTATGGATGCTCAGCTCGAGATACTTGGTTTTCCCTACTTGGCAGCAGTGGGAAATCAGAACTGTGAAGCACCTGGGGCTCTGGATCTCAGTGAGACACAGTTCTGAGGCTAGGAGTAAAGCCTAGGTAAGGCTTTCAGTCTTGGAGCAGAGTCCCAAGGTATACCAAGCGTGGGGATTCCTAAAGAACCATCTCTAAACATGGAAATGTTATTTATTACATGAAACCTGTAGAATTTAGGAATATTTTTCTTCCTCACTACAAATAGTTAAAAGATGGTCGAAAAAATAATAAATCTGTTAACTAAGAGACTGTGAAAAGAGGGAAATGTATTTTGACATTAGAAATCCTTTACTTTGAAATGGCCATAAATATCAATTATCTAAATGCAGAAAAGTTAAGTACCATGACACGTTTATTTCTATCAGTATCTAGAGGTGAGGCTGTGAGAGCAAATCTGTTTTCTACCAACAAGCATAATGCTAACGGGTGTGTATTAACTAAGATTGCTCTTAAGATAGAGTGTAGAGGTTTTAAGCTGATGGTTCATGGAGTCTCATGTAATGACTAAGCCTATTCATGTTGCTGTTGTGTTTTCAGTGCTATTGTGTTGTGCTGGCAGGTGAAGAAGCTGCTATTGCAAGTGGGAGTAATGATACTGGCTGAGCCAGTGCAAGTGTGACAGGGGTCTGAAGTTCTCATACAAGAAATACTTATTGAGATTCTGTCTGGACTTACATGCAGGAGTTCTTGTTTCCTCTCCTCACTTGGCCATTGCTTTGCTACTGGCAGTCTTCTATTAGAAAGACTTCTTTTTTCCCTTTCCCCTTTTCCTTTTCATCCTGTGTCTGCCCTGTGCTGTAAACAGCAGGGTCAGCTCTTGCTATGCCTTTGCACAGTGCCTAACATAGTAAGGCCTCAGTCACAGTCTGCAGAGATACATTAAAACCAAGCCATGCTAATAAATGAAACACCTGACATTAGCAGGGAAGAGCAGTGTAATCCACAGAAAACAGAACTCAAGTATCCCCACAACTTTCTTCATTATGATTGCCTTCTAATTCTTAAGTTAGGCAACCAGATTTGGAGGTACTTGTCCCAAGGGGGATCATGATGTTGATACCAAGTTAATGCTGAATCTGCTTGTCAGCTGCAGTTGGGGGGTTCTTCTGCTGTCATTAGTCTTCTTCTGCCTCTCTGACCGTTAGTGTAGCCATCATTGAAATAGAGATCCAAATCCTATATTTCTGGTTTGCATAACAGGAAAACTTCCTATCCACCTGCATCACCCCATCCCAAAGAACCTCAGTGTCTGGAATGGAAAAATTCCAGCTGACACTCGAGCCTGCCACTTGCAGAGCAGCACAGTCAGTTTGCTGTGCTTGCATTACAGGGAGCAAACTGGGGGATACCCCAATGTGTATAGCCAAAACCCTTTCACAATTGCCTGGGGAAGGGCCATTTCTTGCTGATGTGAAGTTGAGCCATTTGGCAGAGCTCCATTGAACCATTTTAGGATTTCTACTCCTTCCTGCACTGTCTCGGCGTGAAATCAGTGGTTCGAAACACCCAGCATTGCTGCATATGTTTGTGTGGTGCTGGAGACAAAGCCCATAGGTGTAATCCTCCTTTTGCTGATCAGATGGCAATGGTTTCATTGATGTCCACAAAGCCAAGAGCTCACCCCCAGTGAACTCACTAGCTGTGGGGTGACCTTAAAGTCAGGAACATCTCAAATCAGATGCTCACTACACTTGCTTCCCTAAAGGATGGCATCACCGTCCATCTATTTTGGTCACCCGTAAAGCTACTTTGTAGGTAAAATCCTTTTCCTTTCTCCTGTTGCTTGTGGGATTTGATCTCATACCTTACAGACGTGACCTACTGAAGGTAGCACATAGTGCTTCATTCACCAAGGCAGCCTTTGAAGAGTTAAGCTCTGCAGTCACTCAGAAGGTGGACTTCGGCTTTTCCTCAAGTCTTTATTCATCTCCAGGAACTGAATTTTTCATGCAGTAATTAAAATTTGTAGGTCAAACCTCCCATGGCACCATTTTCTGCTAATGTGGGAGAGCAACGGTCGGATTCGCTTACGTTGCTCTTCACCGCGCTGAGATTTAAAGGATGAAGGGTGACATTTTCCCCCATTTTGTAAATTAATGCCATTGATCTGCCTAACAAGAACAAAGTTAGGCTTCAAAATACCAAATGATAAAGAGATTAAGACTTTAAATGGCTTTCCAAAGGCAACCTCTATTGTAAGATTCCAAGCAGAGTATTGAACTTTCAATTAGAATTTCTAATGGGCTATTGACTTAAATGGATAAAATGTTGCAAGTGATAGCTTTCAAGATGACAAAAATTGCTTAGTACATTCTGGAATATTACTTTATGAAACAAATACTGTTCTGGAGGCTGAGTAGTAATAACCCAGGCCCCGGGCAATATTGTTCTGTGTCTCTGTGCAGCAGTTTTTCAAAATTGAACTAATGCATTTTGAAGCATTTTCTCTTTTCATGTTTTGTAAATCTTTGGGAGTGAGGTTCTTTAACTTTCATGAAAGAGTCCGAAATCTCTAGTGATGTGGCTATGATTGCACTCCTTATGAAATACAATCCATCCTCTCAAAACGCTGTATTTTTGTATGTTCCTTCATCTAGGGCACAAACAACGTGCCCACCTTGTGTGGTTTTTTCTGCCTACGCTCCAGAACGTGCCTATTCTGCAGTGCCTGTATTACAAGCAACATCTGAAACACTCCCAAATCATCCTGGTGCTTTGCAGGGAATTGCCTGGAAGTCTCATTAGGAAGCACAGGCTCTGGTGCCTGTTTCAAAGAGTCTTTTTTCAGGGACTAGCCAGCCCTTTCCAGGATAAAGGGTTAATATTATGCTTATGTTACAGTGCATTAAAAACTCTAATTAAAACAGCATTACATTCCCATCTGCCAATCTCCAGTAATCTTCTTTAATTGCAGTAATTAAACTATATTTACATGTTCAGAATACTTGTAATTTAGCAAATTGCACTCTCTGCTCTACATTTAATCAAACAACCAGTTCCAGTATATTTAGTGTGGAAAGAAGTAATTTCAATGTTTTGATTACTATAGCAGATTTGACAGAGTAAGTGCCCCTCTAGTAGAGGCTTTGAAAGGAAAGGCAAACATGAAATATAGTCCTGTTCTGATTGTCATGTGAATGCCTAATTACATGTTAGAGGATTAACTATTAAAGGGTACACACTGTTTCACTTCAGTTTGATTTTTTTTTAGGCACAGCTGACATAACAGATAATAAAGGTTGCCTGTTTGGGGCTGGTTGGTGCAATATGTGAGCTTTGTATTATTATTATTATTATTATTAGAAGTCTTAAAACCAAGTATTAAATCCCATGTGTTAGTAAGGTCTTAATGCCCCACATCTTTGCTTTAAAGATGTAGGTAAATTGATGTGAAGATTATGTTCACAGGGCACAGCTGACAGCTGTCTGCACAGGCTCTTCCCTTCCCCTAACCTTCATCATCTCCTTCTTTTGGGGGGAGGAGGGGGGTTATTCTCAGAATGGCCCTTTCCAGGTAGATCTGTCAACTGCTTGGTTGTATATAAAGTGTCCTCAGCTAGACAGCTCCGCCATGGAATGTTAATGCAGTCCCTCTGCCCTGGGAATAAGTGGTGCTGAAGTGATCTCTCCCTCATATAGGTCTGTGCAGTGACACACACGGTGATGATGTGCAGTGGGTGGGTGGACTGATAACTTGCTCACAAAAGGAAGTTTCTCTTCTACTGTACATTTCTTCCTATGATCTGTGGTCTGTAGTGAACTTTAAAAGGTGATTTCAGTACCTACCACCTCATCTTCCCCAGATAAATGGTACAAAGCTGAAAAAAATCCTTCTGATCTGCCAGTGCCAGACAGGATTCAGTGCTGGATTCAGGACCAGACTGTGCCCACAGAGTCCATGTGGGCTGGTAGCACCGCAGCATGAAACCCGATCACCTCTGCACTTTGGAAGCCCCCATCACAGTCCGATGTACTGTGCACTGAGGTACACGGGAGCTCAGTCCCCAGATACCTTTGGGACATTGTATTACAGGTTCTGATGCTAAGTTACAGTCAGTTATGAATGTGACATGTCGTGACTTTAGCATCAGTGGGGAATAACCTTGATTTCCAGAAGATTTGAACGTAGGTTATTAAGGACAGCAGTCCTCGCAGGCTGGGTGGGTGTAGGCATTTGTACCTATTTAATTCCTTGCTGATAGAGAAGGACTGTAGGGAGTATTGGTAGAGGTAACAGAAATGCTACGAGTGAGTAATAGATGCTCCTAACTTGATGCTCTTGGCATATACAGCATGTGAAGTAACTCAGTCACGTGTACAAAAATGCAGTCAGGTTGGTTCTTTCCAATGGTCTACCTATAAATATATGGCTTTTGTTCCAAAGACAGAAAAACCATGCAAAATCCCTAGCTCTAGTTTCCCTTATAAAACCACCCTTTTCCCTGTGTCCTCCTTCCCCGTGACCTGAACTGGGGCACATTTAACTGTAACCGATACTGTGATTTCTGACATCATTCTGACTTCATTCCTCCTGCAAAGGAAATTCGGGTCATTTCCAGGCATTTCCACCGGGTTTAGCTCATTGTGTTTACTCCTGTGTGGATTTCAGGCTGCCAACAGTGAAAGCTATGAATTGAATCCTTTCATTCAAATCTGTCTCTATAAAACCACTGCATTGCTTTGCTCTCCATTTCAAGGAAAACCTCCTATTTTCTGGTTTAGAATTAGAAGAACGTATGTTTTAATGAAGTCACTTAATGAAGGGGAATATTTACTGTATTTCTCTGTGCATTTATATATATTTATAATAATAATAATAGTATATTTTATAGAGTAGTAAATGGTCTAGAATGAGGCATCCCTTCTCATTGCAGGAGGGGTGAAACTAGGTGATCTTAAAGGTCCTTTCCAACCCAAACCATTCTATGATTCTGTGATCAAAAATAGTTTTTAAATAGGGCTTTTGAAACCATAGTATTAAAAATCAAGATTATAAAGCTTGAAGTCTTTTAAAAAGCATTGCTTATGGTGGAAGATTCAAAGAAATTGGCCTAATTCTACTAACTTGTGATTATTTACTCCTCATTCACATGAGTGCGGCTGAAGTAAGAATGAGACCAATGATGTTCAGTTCCTATGTAGCTCTGTCATAAAGCTCAAACAGATTAGGGACATGGAATGTTTTGGATTTCTCATTACACTCCATGGTGTTGCACAGTTAGGATTTCAAGATGGGTCTTCTTAAGCCTATTAAAAGTCAGAATCCTGCTGGTCATATGTTTAAATAGATTTGGTTTAGTAGCTTCAGGGGAAGTGTATATGTGGGGATGAATAAAATAAAAATCTGATATAAAAACGCATCTGATTTTTCAAAGGGTTTTGCAAAAAGCCTGGAAGTTCTGGCATTTCCATTTGCACTAATTTCACACATCATCTTACAGAGTGTAGGGGCTGGTCCCCTGCCAGGCTGTCTGAAAACCCTCTCTTGCAAAGCCCACTTTCTGCACTGAACGGATGCTGCAACACATAGATATTTCCTAATATTGTTCATTAAACTTCCAAATGGACACTAACTATGTAAATACAGCAAAACTCAAAGGCTGGCCTTGAATTTATATCTTCTAGGAAAGCTTTTAACATTCCTTGTCTACCAATATTGTGCTATGTCTGGCTTGCCATTTTCAAGGAGTAACTTAATGAGTTTATTGTATAATGAAGGACTCTGATTTATTAGCTTTTCATTATGCTCATTCTATCTGCTTCCTGCTAAATACTATAACCCTTGGCAGAGATGTTAGTCTTTATCAGGTGGTATCATTGCTTTTTAATAAACTCTCCTCCCACATTGATAATATTACATGTAAAATCCCTTATCCTGCATTATTCCCAAGGGGAGGAAGAAGTGTATTTATTGAAAAGGCTGCACTGAAGCACTGCATGGAATTCATTAGCAGTTCTGTGTTACCCATTCCCACTGACTCAGGTGAAGTGGGCAGGGTTGGAGGCTGCAGGTAGGTCCTTTGGCTTGCTCCCCTCAGCTGGCAGAGGATTTAGCCCTTCCTATTGGTACTTTAATTACATACAGAAGCCATCAGTGTGCAGCTGGCTTAAACTGTGGTACTTGCAGGTATTAACAAATATTTCTTTAGCAGATATTTAATGATCAACCCTATTACAAGAATGAACGTGGTGATGGCACACAGAGAGGGGAAGGAGGGTAAAGTCATATTTTACAACCTGAAAAATTAAGCGCTGAGCTAGTGAAGGCCCAGCCCTCATTAGCTGAATGGAAGCTTTTTCTAATTAGTTCTTTCTAGTGTAATTAGCATGGATGAGTCTAATCATCTCATGTGAAACCAAATCTAATGCTTGGGAAGGAATGTCCTTGGCCTCTCTTTCAGACTGATTCCAAGGATTTTGTGTGTTTCTATGAGATACTCCTTAAAGAAACAGCAACCTGCCTGCCTTCCTGGTGGAGGTGGGCTAGCAGGAATGGGAGGACTTGGACCTCGTCTTCCATTTTCATGGAAACATAGAAGAAATAATCCCATGAAAATACGCAGTCGTCATGCAAGTGAATCAGATGTGGGTTGTGGGTGTACAAAGATTAAAGTCACATTTTGGACCCACATAAGAAGTGAGTGTTTGAACATTGAACTTACAACACCAGATTTAATAAGCTCCATATTTCTCTGTAGGGACATCTTTTTAGATGTGAACACAGGAACGGAGATGGAAAATAGAATGTTATTTGCTTCTTGTGTAGTTCATCTTGCTTTGAAACAGTCAGATTTGCACTTGTTTTGTGGTATTCAGTCTCAAGCAAGGTAGAACCATATTGAGTCTTGTTCCAAATAATTGTGATTGTAGATTGCTATCAACCTTCACAGTACAATTAGACTCATTATAATGCCCTTTCTGAGAAAGACAGGCAGG
Organism: Neopsephotus bourkii; assembly: GCF_033783945.1. NCBI lineage: Eukaryota > Metazoa > Chordata > Aves > Psittaciformes > Psittacidae > Neopsephotus > Neopsephotus bourkii. The sequence continues at coordinate 268,554 of NW_026901225.1, read as the reverse complement.
AAGCTTGGTTGGCCCCATTTTGGCCTATTGGGTTTGTACTGGTTGGTCTGTACCAGCAATAATTTCATTTGACAATTTGGAAATGTTTGGAAGGTTGAGGAAGTACAGGAATCTGCTTCATGGCATAGCAAAGCATGTCCATCTCCTCCTGTGCTGCACTGATGCAGCACAAAGGCAGTTCCACGTGGAGAGACACTAGGGAACAAGTGAAGGGCAGGACAAGGAGTGCCAGGGAATCCAGTTGTGCTTTAACTGGGAGCAGCTGTGTAGCTCTCAGGTCACTCTTTCCCAGTGTGCAGGAGTGTATTTAGATAAGGCCCTCAGTACAGTAACGATGATTTGGTCTCAAACCAGTATCATATTGGACCCTCGGCTTCCCTGTCTGCAGTGAAGCTATTGGGGTTTGCAGGGAAGGAGGCATTGTGGTGAGTTGGAGGGTGAGCAGAGCTCAGTACCTCAGTATCTCATCTGAGCTGTGAGTTGAGCTGTGCTGCTGGTAACTGCATTCCTTTACATCCTTTCTGCATGACCTGCTCTTTTCCTGACAAGACTTTGCAGTTGCCCAGCCTCATTGCTGAAGCACTTTAAGGTCTCTGTGTGGAAAATCAAAAGTTGAACACGACAGTTAAAGGTGTTTCTCTTAAAAAAGTTCTTTGTTCACACCCTGTCTGTGGGGCTTTGCTTTTGCCCAGTGGTTTTGCTGAAGATCTTGTAGCATGCTATTGCATTTAGCTGCTAATGAGCTCAGGTGGATTGGTTTGGAGTGAGTAGCAGAACAGTATTACTGTTAGCAGTGACAGAGATGTCTTTCTTCACCCCTGCGAGGAGGTATACAACCTGAGCCTCTTTCCCAACAGTGGCTGAGTGCAGGTAAAGAGAGATGGGGGGGAAATGCAGGTGAATGCTTCTCACTCATTCTGTGGCCTCAGGGTGTATCTGTGCGATGTGTTTTTCAGCTGAGAAGGGAAAGCACACAATATGCAGCAGTTCCTAACCAGGCAAATGGAAATAACTGCCTAGTTTCTGAGTTTAGTCCTCAGTGGGCTGCTCACTGCATGTCCCTTGTGTCGGAAGAACTGGAGACTCTTCCTGGAGCCATCTGGCTTTCTAGATCTTTTGTGGTTTCGGGGCTGGGATTTAGAGCCATCCTTATAGAAGCAGACATGCTGCTCTACAGAATTTACTGAAATTGCACTAAAAAAAACCAAAAGAAGGCTTCAGGGCTAACATTCTGGAGCCAGGGAGGAAGGCAGGCATGATCTATGACTTTATGAAAATTGCTGGATTTTAACAGGTTTTAGAATGTAGACTTTGGGTTTAGTCTGTTCCTGTTACAACCGCTTTGACGGTTGCACTTGATGATCTTAAAAGTTTCTTGCAACCTGGTTGATTCTGTGATTTGATGTTAAAGCCAAGGAATGGTGTGAAATTGCTGCACTTGTAGCCTGGTGGAGGGCTTCTCTGAGCACTCATCTGGCTGGTTTGGAAGTGGTGGGACCTGGCACTGAGAGGAGGTCACAGTCCAGCCTGTTGCAGCTGAGGTGCTAGGGGCTATTTTGAAAGCAACAAACAGCACAGAGATTGATCCATGGAAGGCCCATGGGATTTATGGCATGGCAGAAAAGCAGTGGCAGAGAATTGAAATGCAGTCAGTGATATTTTTATATGGAAAAGAGGAAATGAGATGTAAACAGTATTAGTGTAATACAATTTTCATGTGAGATTAAAAGGAAAGCCAGGATTTGAGAGATTTGGAAATTGCAGTTACAGGATAAGTGATATTTGAAAGGATCCTGCTTGATTTGATTAAACTCGAGTTCAAATGTCATTACAGAGATGCATTATTTACAGGGTTTTTATGCACCCCAAGCTATGTTCATTGCTCATATCAAATCTGTGCAGCGAGGCTGGGCTGATGGGGAGGGTTATTGTTTGGAAGGGGGTTCCCAGGAATGCCAGGGTGCTGCACAAAGGCACAGTTCATGTCCAGCCTCTGCAACCTCTGCCCTATGGTTTGGTGGGTGGCTGGTGCCACCCTGCTCCTGGTTGCCGTGGTTCTGGATGAGGTGTTGGCATCTACTTCTGGTAGTTCCACCAAAAAATGCATCTGCTAAGTTCCATTCTCTGGCTGGAAGTTTGATGTAATTCTACAACTCAAACCTTTTCAGTGGCAGGATTTGCTGCTGCTGCTTTAGGTTTTTTGGTTTTCCACTTTCTGTATTTTGCAGAAAGCCTTGTGGTAGGAACTGTTGGATACTCTATAATGTGTTCAAATCCTGTGTCCTATATAGAGTCATAGAATCCACTAGGTTGGAAAAGAGCTTTAAGGTCAAGTTCAACCATTACCCCAGCACTGCCAAGTCCACCACTAAACCATGTCACTAAGGGCCTCATCTACACGTTAACTTCACTTGGCCTGACCTGCCCAGCACTGTGATGGTTCCTGTGACACAATGAGCCTTTTTCTAACCAAAACTGAGGCAGGGGATTTACAGCAATTTGTCTGGAAGATTCTTGATAACTTTAAAAGCCTCCAGTGATTTATACGTGAGTCTTTCAGTCTCTGGTTCACAGGTTATGCCAGTTCACTGTTTCCATTTTGCTTCTCAGGGCCTCACTCTGTGACACATGAATCATCATTAATAATAGAGAGGCTGTTTTGGTGATTCCCTCATGAGGAAGTTTACTGCTCTTGTGACATCATGCCAGATCCCCTGACAGCACTGGCTTTTCTCCTAATGTACTCGTCTATTCCCATGTCTCAGCTCCAGTCATGGGAGATGTTATACCAGCATCTGGCACTAATATCTGTTGTTGACATTTTGGGAATGAGAACATGAGCTATTAGCAAAGATGTTTGCTTGTACCTAATTAATGTTCAATTGTATACCCCTTCCTTTATCAGCACTGCAGCAGCAAACCAGAGCTGGCATTATCTTTCACCAGCTAGCTTTAAAACTTCATTATTTCCTAACTCAGTGTTAAAGGCCATGCAGTAAGACTTGCTACCTTAATATAGATTTAATCAAGTTACTCGGCATCAGAATGACTCAATGGCTCTTTAGCTGAAGTGACTTTATTTATGTATCAATAGAGCAAAATACAGAGTGTGTTGGTTTTTTTTTGCAGTGCTTTGGCAGGGCACCCTGGAAATAAATGGATGGGTGAATGCCTCTTTTGAGAATGGGCTTGGAGAAACAGAAGCAATTGTGATTCATTCAGTCAGATTGCAGCAGAGTGCAAAAACACTCCAAAGCTTTTTCCAATACGGCGAGAAAAAGCATCATAGTGATGCTGATCAGGTGCTTGAGTGAGTGGTTTCAGCTGGGGAAGATACAGATACCAGATCATGGACATATCATGAGTGAGAGCATCTTAGCCCTCAGCTTTACCTGAGGCAAGCTGTGCCTGTGTGCGGGGGAGAGGGAAAAGATGTACAGATCAGAATTGTTATTGCTGAGAACACCAGATGACAAGTACTCTATGTCTTTGGCTGCAGTCTGTCTCAGTGATGTGACTGTAGAGGAATACCGAGAGTTATACTTGAATCCTCACAGAGCAGTGAAGCAGGTATCTGACATATTCTAATATTTTCATATAAAACTTCAATTTTTGTATGTGAACTTTCCCTCTGTGTTTTGAAATCTAAAGTGAATTTAAAACAGTGAGTTACCCTGAGGAATAATGGCTATGGAGGGTGTCTTTGGAGAACCTAATTTCAATATACTGTGATATACCTACTGAAATAATTTTTGAGTGGGCTTAGCTTGGTTTGCATTGAGGTGGTGCGTTAAGCCTTCTTCTCTTTGGTGCTCAGTACGAAGTTCAGTGAGTAACAGCACTTAACTAATTCATAGAGCAAAGGTACGCTGCCGACCTCACTACTAAAGATGATGTCCTGGTGTACTGGGTTTTTTGGCTTGCTGCTTTGAAATAATCTTTGTGTGTTTGCATTTTTTCTCACCATGAAAATGAGACTGGTTGGAGAGGTGGCCATTGGAGGATACTTTTATAGCACTGACTTTTAAACCCAGCCAGCAACAGCTCTGCTGACTGTCGGTTCTGCCAACAAATAAACCCTCTTAGGCTGTGGCTGTAATGTGAAGGGTATTCATGGTAGATGTTCGGATTTATTTTACTGAAACCCCAGACATCATTAAACCTGAATTTCACGTGTGATACCTGGCATGCTGCATTGCTGCACTTACTTTTTTATCTGAGCCACATTTTTAGGGGAAACCAGAGTTTTGGCTGGGCTCAGATCTGGACACCTTAGAAAGACTTCATTGTCCAAAGAATGTAGCAGGCTGGTGGCTGAGATTATTTCACCCAGCAACCCCCAGTAGCACAGCAGTGACTGCTGAGTACTTACCTCTGGGGAGGGACATTTCCTAATGTAAGAGATGTTGAATCTTTTAAGGGAAGTTTGGTGTGGGTTGCGGCCTGGGGCATCCGTGGGTACACATGGTACTGGAGAACTTCTCAGGTACCATTTGATCACTTCTCATTTCTTAGAAGTATATTTTTGGCTTTTCTTTTTGTTCTTTCAAAAGAGTGACCTGAGATTCGGAGCTGCCTAAAACTGAGTCACTGCAAAATTGGTTTTTATTATGAAGACTGCAGGACAAACGTTTTAACTTCTTACACATTCTGTGCCAAATTCTGCAGCACTGTGTAGTGAATTTGAGACATTTTAGGGATAAGCATTAGGCAAATAAAAGAAGCTTGAAAGAGCTGGTTCTGTGTTTTATCGTGTTTTAACATCAGGCATATCTTCTTTCCTTGTAAGTTAGAGCTGACTGTGTAACACTATTGTCTTCCACAAGGGATCTGGAGACCAGCATTACAGATTTAACATGCTCAGGGAAACCAATACCAAGCTATCAGCCGATACATGACACTAATACAGGGTTCGCTTTTACACTCCACCGAAAAGAGAGACCGACAGATTGTTCCAAGTTTAGACAAGCTGTAAAATCCTTTACTAGTAGGTACTGCACTGGCCAGCCCTTGAGACTGTTCTAATTGCTTTACATCTGTACAAAGGTTCCTTGTAATCGGGCTTTCTGCCTCCATTTGTCTTCTTTTCAGCCTCTTAGTAAAGGCCTTAATTGGTCTTAGTGGGGCTTTTTCCAGTTAGCGCAACCGTACCTTAAAGGCTGAGCAAGTACCAGACGTTACCTGGGGGGGACGGAGGGAGCAGGGGAAAGACATCAATACTTCTTTACCTTTAACACTGTAATTAATGGCCTCAGAGCAAGGAATGGATTTGGAGAAATTTTAGCTCTTTGGGGGATTTAGAGCCAGATCAGACAAAACAGAGCAGGGTGGAATTCTCTAGAATTTCCTTCTGCTTCATTTCTCCACGAACAATCATTAGCCTTGTAATTGTCTCCTGGTAAACTGCTGTATCAGGTTCCATTTTGTCCTCTTTAGAGGATCGAGTTGCCTTTAAATCAATAGTTTGAAGTACTGGGGGATGTATGTGAAAGGAAGTGCCCTCTAATTTCTGTTTCTTAGCTACTAATTATTTAATAATACATTTTATTGCCTATTAAAATGTGGCATAACTTGCTTGTCAGCAAAACTGGATGGAACATAATCATTTGAGAAGGATAATTGGCACTTTTGCAGATGGCTTTTATTGCAAGCCTGGGTTGTTGTTGTACAAGGAGTTTCTTGCCAGGTTTCCTTTAGGCCGGTCAGTGTTACAAGTGAGTTACAGCAGCACTGGTCCGGCTTTCCAATGTGGCATATCATGAATTCTGGGTGGACTTGGTTTCCTGACGTAAAAGCCACTGTGGTACACAGAGAGCGTCTTCCTTCCACTCTTGTCTTTTTAAGAACCCTTGTGGTTTCTCATACCGCGCTGCAGTTTGCCCTGGTTACTAGATATAGCAAAATAGGAGAATTTATTTGCTAACTGATAATGGAGGTAGGTGAAACTGGGGCACGGGGGGTCTTGCAATTGCTTTTTCTCTTTTTTTGGTTCTATCAGAAATGCATGTGTGCTTTTGGCTGAGCTCTAGATTGCTTATACAGTGAGTATATGCACAGACACGATGGGTGTTCTGTGGAATATGCCCTAAAGTTTAATAGCTTTAGACAAGTCATTGGAAAGTTGACTGCTGCCCTTCTATTTGCTTTGAGATTCTTATCACCGTTAGAATGAACAGCTAGAACATGTGGAGGAGAAACTGCCTTGGCCATAGGACCAATGCAAGTGCTGTGCTGCAGGGACCTGTTTGATGGTGGCTGGGGATGATGCCTCTCATAAGATGTGGAGCTCTCCGGGCTGTTCCTGCTGGAGGGGATTGAGTGGATTGAGGAGTGTGGTGGAGCTGAGGCACTGGGTGAACGTTGTGATAGGGGTTCTGGTCCTGCAGTTTGCATGAGGGGATCAGAGCAGAGACTCCTCAAGGATCACTGATAGACAAAAGTCTCTTCCTTAGTTTTCCAACAACCACATTTTCCAGGGTGACCTTTGAATTCCTTTCTGTTTCTTCTGAGGGAATGATGGTGTTGTATAGGAGAGATCTGGTTTATGTTTATTTTAAATTAAATGAAGAAGAGACTGGAATGGGCTGTTTCTTATTAAATACTGCAGTTAAATTCTGTTGGCTTTTTTTTCCCCTCCTGGGGAATGCTTTTGTTTATGAAGAAGTGTTCCTTTTCTGTCACTGTTTGTGTTTGAGGTACAATGAACTGCTCTTGTTTGCGGAGAGGACTTTTACCCTAGCGCTTATGGCAGATCCCACTCCAGGGCTGCACGAGCATCGCCGGCAGTCCCCTGCTCACAAATCCGGGTTCTTCCCATCTCTAACAGCTTCGTTGCAAGTGAGAGCAGGGCTTCCATTTTCCTTAAAAGAGCTTTAGATCCAGTGCTACTCCAGCCTTACTCTTTGGAGAAATGTCAGATGTTCAGAGAAGGCATTGTGCATTTTGTTAGTATCAGAAGTACCTTACACGTTTGTAGCCCACGTTACATGGACAGAAGTAGTTGAAATTAAGTAATGAGTGTGAGATTCAGTGTTGTCTTGGCAAATATATTTCATTTTCATCTCCAAATTGTCTCTTTTCACCATGGCAGTGAAAGAATAACATCAGAGATCTGATAGCCTTGCCCATGGCAATGAGTTGTGCAGTGAGTCCCTTATGGAAACGAGTGCTGCTCTCCTTAATGGCACTGCTCCGTTAAGGAGACAACCAATTTACTTGGAAGCTATTTGTGTTCCAGGATGATAGGATTTCCTGTTTCAGAAAGCAGTTGCTCCAATATGCAGCCAGCTATCAATAGAGGTACAGATAAGAATGGGTGGACCGGATGGCAAAAGAGTTTTCATGAGCATTAGTGCTTCTTGCTGATTGAAATCTGAATAAGTACATCCAAGAAATACCATCTTTGCTGGGGTTTAGCTCCATGTGCTAATGAGGCAAACAACATCTCTTGGGGTCGACAGAAATCACTTGGTGTGATGGTAATAGACTCACTGTGCCTGTAGACAAGATGGAAAATTGATCCAGTACACTTCAGCAAGAGTGAACGGAGCAGTGTTAACTTGACAGCATTTTGAGGGATGCAGATGAGAGGACTTTGCTTTAGTGTTCTACATTGAACATTTGCTGTCAGATCCGCCTCAAAGTTTCTCTCCAGTGCAGGCAAATTTTAATGTAGTTGCCCCTCAGATGAGGAGCAGGTACTTGAATTTTCCTTCATCTTTAGTGACTGGGTTTCACAGGTGGGCCTGGTGTGTAAGTGGCAGTCCAGGAAATGCAGTTTGGTATGTGCTGAGTCAGGGAGCAGGAAGGTGCATGGTCCCAGGCCCAGCCTGAGTGGATTACTGGGATTTCAGAGGGCTCTAATGACAGTATCTTTCTCTCTCTTGTCTCTTTGCTCCCTGTCACATGCATGCTACTTCCTGTTCCTAATGTAATCTTGCTGGGCCTCTATAACGGGGAATTGACACTGCAGAGATGATGCAGTGGGCATTGGCCCAGTCTCAGCATTGAAATGGAAACCTGGAACAAAGCAGTTCTCTCCTGCCAGGGGGATGGAAGCTGAGCATGTCCTGCCCCCAGCCCCATTCCACTGGGAGACAGTGATGGTGATTCATCCTCCACCATTAAGATAAGTAGCTCAGTCTCAGTGGTGGTTCACTCCACCTTTCTCTTTCCATTGATTATAGGAGGAACCTCAAGATGATCTACGCTATTAGATGGCTAAAGTTAGATGGGAAAATCTGCTTCCTGGCAATAGAAATGAGTTTTTAGCTTCTGGAACAGCAGCAGCCCAAAGAAGTCCCTGAACAGAGCAAAAATGGTGCATGTGTTCCACAGGACAGGCATGAACAGTCAAACCAGTGCACTACCAGGAAGTAACTAGGCTGAATATAGGGAATGAAGAACGTCTGTGGGGTGAAGTGCCAGAATCACAACATGCTCTGAAGTCCTGTACAGTGCATGCTTTTAGATTGCACTGGCATGTAATGTTAAAAAATAATAGCATCCTCGCTTGCAGTAGTGAGAGCGATCGTTGTGCTTTCTGTCCTCTGCATCTTCAACAAGGTTGAGGTACTGGCCATGCAGGCAAAACACAAGAGCAGATATGCCTCCAGCTTAGGTCTCCAAGAGGTTATAGCACTAAGAAATCTCAGGGCCAGACCTTCCATTAGCGCAGATCAAGCATCATTCATTTTAACGAGTGGTCCCAATTTGCAGGAGCAAGGATGCATTTGGGAAAGGTGGGTCCAACCCTATTCACTAAGTTGGAAACAGATGTCAGTGTTGGGTAGCAAAGAAGGGAGAGAAGCTCATTGGCCTTTGCTTTGCTGCTCACCTCTTCTGGGGAGGGTTATGTTCACAGCTGTACTCACTATACTATAAAAGTAGAATATGGTATATAGTCATATAGAGTGTGTGTATGTGTATATATGTATGTAGTCATGCTCTAATTTGAGGCATGTAGATTTTCACTGCATTCTCTCTGCAAGCTGGCCACCTGAGGAATGCAGATTAGGAAACTTCAGGGGTTTGAAGTTGTTTTTTTTTTTACCAGGAGACAAACATGTACTTTAAATGAGTCTTTTTAGGGTGGTGTTTAAGGAAAGAGATACAAATCTACGTGGGTTTCAAAAATGAAAGTCAAAATATCATAGAAAATACAATCTCAGACTGGTTTGTGTTGGAAGAGAGCTTAAAGCTCACCTGGTTCCAACCCCTGCACGGGCAGGGACACCTTCCACTAGAGCAGGTTGCTCCAAGCCCCTGTGTCCAGCCTGGCCTTGAGCACTGCCAGGGATGGGGCAGCCACAGCTTCTCTGGGCACCCTGTGCCAGCACCTCAGCACCCTCACAGGGAAGAGCTTCTGCGTAAGAGCTCATCTCAGTCTCCCCTCTGGCAGGTTAAAGCCATTCTCCTTGTCCTGTCCCTACAGGCCCTTGTCCAAAGCCCCTCTCCAGGTTTCCTGCAGCCCCTTTAGGCACTGGAGCTGCTCTAAGGTCTCCCCTTCAGGAGCCTTCTCTTCTCCAGGCTGAGCCAGCCCAGCTCTCTCAGCCTGGCTCCAGAGCAGAGCTGCTCCAGCCCTTGCAGCATCTCTGTGGCCTCCTCTGGACTCATTCCAACATCCCTCTTGTTCTGTTGCCCCAGACCTTGCTTACTTGAAGCTAAATAAAAAGACAAGTGGATGAGGTTTAGCAACATGTAATACCTGTTCGAAACGCTGGGTGACAGACTGTAGGAAACAGAGCTCAAGTGCCCGAGTGACATTGTTATACAACAAAAGACAAGCACTTGGCAGCATCTTCACTGTAACATGGCTCTGTATACACTGATACTTAAGCAAACAGTTCAGTTAACTGTAGTCGCCCCTCATCTGCTGGAGCACTGTTCGTTTTGTTTCCTGTTTAGTTAATCTCAACGTTTTCTTCCAAGCTCCCAGAGCAATTAGGCAGACTCTCAAAACATTTGGCTTTAAAGCAAATCAAAGAATGTGAAGTGGCTTTTTGTGCTAATTGTTATTTGTAGGTCAGGCAGGATTTTGCTGGGGTTTGTGAGTTTTGAGATGTGCTTGAAATCAGCAGCTGAGGCTGAAGGCAGCATCTATCAGAAACTGATGTCTCCCTTTAGATTCAGGTTGGAAACAGCAACCATGTTCTTAATCAAACTTAAATTAAACCAAACCAAGGGAAGCAGCACTCAGTTTGCATTTGCAAGACCTGGATCTTGCAATGAACTTGGGGATGTAGTCACATTCTCAGGGGAATGGGCAGAGATTTTAATTCCCTAACAGTGCCTGCAACAGTCAATCCATGGTGCAAGTGGAGGTCAGATGTCAAGACAGGCAGCTGCCAAGAGACAAGGGAGAGAAATAATAGGAGGGAAGGAAAAAAACTGCACCATCAAAGTGAGCTGATTCACCATGTGAAGTGAACTACATTACAACAGACATACTGTCTGGAGGAACTAATTGCTCATGTGGTTAGGTAAGTCAGGTCTACCTGAGACCTTCTTGACTCTGGAAGCTATTAAATAGAACAGAACTTGCTAAAAGCAGAGAACTTCAAAACCAGGAGCTTTACTTTGAGAGAACTTTTTATTTTCTCCATCCTTTCTCTCCCCTCCTTCCTTAAAGGAGACATTACTGATTCAGAGCAGATTTCAACAGCTTTTTTGGCAATCCAGAAGACTGTTCCATAGACTCCAGTGATTATTGTGGAAGCCCTGCAGATAATTTCCTGAAAAGTCCAGAACCACAGAAATTTCGTAGTGTATCAAAAAAGACAATGATCTGTGTGTTGTGCAAGCTTTGAATCCATTCCATAAAGCATTTTCTTTGTCATTAACACAGACATGACTCATTTCTTGTAATACAACATTTGACATTTATGTTGGTGGCAGTTAAAACCGGGTGAAGCAGTTCTGGCAGAAACAGCCAGCTTGGAAGTGTGCAGTGAGCAGAGGGTGGTTCTCTTTCAGTGTTCAGAATAGAGGCAAGGTAGCTTTGGAAGGAGTTGGGGAATGGGACAAAAGAGGGGTTCATCTGTACGTGTACTTTGACTCCAATTGGAAATGGATGTCATACACCTATGGAATTATTCCTAAATAAAAAAGCTGAAGTCATGCAATAGTGTGGGATTTCTGAAAGCACAGTATTTGTCATCATGTCATTTAAACTCGTCTACCTGAATATAGGAATGTAGGAACTAAGCTTTCAGTGTCCATGTCTGACTGGAGTCACTATGATATAGCCAGAATTGTTATCCTTGGGCCATCTCTTGTTATTCTGTGACACAGTAATGCTAAAGGCTCTTGTGAATGGCTGGCTGTTGGAGTTTTCTGGTTGAAAGATAGGCTGGTAGGAATACCAGAAGGAGACAAAAGAATACAGCAAAATGGAGCCCGTTGGAGGCTCTGAAATACCTTGCATCAGACAACTGGTGTGGAATAAGTTGGATTTCTGGCCAGACTCTTATGTGTAGCCTGAGTATGAAAATTCCAGTAAACTCCCCCACACCCATTTTTACTCTTTGACCTGAAGGAAGCTTTTTGCAGTGTTATGCCCAGGTCCTTTCAAAGGGGAGAATGCATGAAGGGGCATTTTGCTGTGATTTTTGAGGGGAAGCTATGATAACTGACATGAGGATTTTGGAGGTAATTCCCATTCCTTACATTAATGCATATGGTAGGTTGCTCTTGGACAAAGCTTTCCAGAAAGTGGCAGGTTCTTAATTCTAAAAAGCTCCTTTTACTCATGTGAGGGATGTTTTCTGTGGGTACTGAGAAGTGCAGAAAGCAGCATCTTATAGTAAGCATTTTAAAGGAGTGAAATACTTTTCTGTGACGTGTCTCTGGGTCAGTTAGGCGTCCTAGGAATGTGGGAGTACATAGGGTTTATTTCTCTTTCAGCTCAGAAAACAGTATTTTTCCTACTGTGCAGACTTCGAACAGTGAAATTGAGTTTACAGGCAAAAATAATAAATACATTTTAAACTTTCCTTGTTTTCAATACATGGAGGGCTCTGGAGGTTATGGAAACTTTGTTGAACAATTGTAAACTGAACTGTCTCAAAGATCTGGGTTACTCACCAGTACATAAAGAAAGAAAAATAAACCAGACTTTCCATGTGCAAAAGCCCATCACTGAATAAGGAAGAAAAAAGTCAAGGGCTTTAGGTTTTTCCTAGAGAACACAATGTGTGATTTCCTTTTAGCGTTGAACATCTCTAGGCGCAGGTTGAGTGGATGATTTGCTAGTTGTTCGCTCTGTAAATAGTCCTTTCATTGAAGTGCTCAAGTTCTCTTGACATGAAATGGAGAGACAGAAAGGATACCACCGGATGGGTTTTCATAGTGCGGGTAATGTGTGAATTTTTATCCCTGCTACCTAACCTTGACAGCACATTGAAATTGTTAAGCTTAGCTTCTACTAAAGCACATCACTTGTCTCAAAGCAGGATTAACATTCTGGTCTTAATGTCTTTCTTTATTAGTAAGGTAGTGAATTGATGTCCAGTTTAGATGTCCAATCAATATTATAACTCAGCCATTAAAGCTAAGGTATTTTTTTATCTTACATTATGACCTGGTCCTAAAGATTGAGAGGAAACAGGACAGGTGATTATGTAATATGAATTAAAGAGATAAACCTGAAATCTTGAGTCATGTATATAATCCATATGGACCATGCCCCACCAAAATGGAAAGAAAACAGAACAAAAGGAAGCTAACAGGTTGCCATCAAAAAACCAAGCGTAGGCACTTGTAGTCAGTCATGGGATCCTTGACATTCAACCAGAGGAGGCAGAACTTTGGGGCTTTTCTACAGAGAAATAGATTTTGTTGTTCTTTTTGATTTAGGGCGAGGTATCCCTGCCCATGGCAGGGGGTTTGGAGCTTGATGATCTTGAGGTCCTTTCCAAGCCTAACTGTTCTATGAATCTATGATTCATCAAGAAATTCTGGTGGAGGTAGAGCTGGGGCTGAAGAAAGTTCCTGAAGCACTGAGGAATTCAGCTGTTCCTAGCTCTGGTATCCTCAGAATCAGCAAAAGAACTCGGTGGGGTTATTCTCTTTATTCCTTCAGTGCATGAGCAGCAGGTGCTCAATGGTGCCGTGCATTCTTAATTATTGATCTTACCATTGAAGTAATAAGGATGTGGCAGTGGACATTATTACCTAGTAACTGACCATATTGGAGGGTTGACAAGATGCTGAGAGTATTTAACATATAGATAAGATCAATTATAAGGTAGTGTTTTTACTGTAATGATCTGGCGTAAGTAGGAAACTTGCTCTGAACGTATTTATGAGGCAGGAATGCTGGGACAGAACCATATCAGGTTTTCTGTGGATAGGTACAGAATAAATGTCAGTTTGCAGTGACTGGATAGCTAAATAAGGTGGAATGACTGATACAATTCCCACAAGTGATGTAAAATAATGAGCTGAAAAGAGATTGAATGAGAAAATACAAGTTCCTGTAGCTTTTGTGATGAAGTTACTTCTCAGAAGCTAATGATTTTTCTGTAGAGGAAAGTGAAAGAAGAGTATCTCTTCATCAGAAGGCTGATAAGAAGGGTCCCAAGCTCCTAAGAAGGGAAAGGGAAAATCCTCATTCAGATGAGCAACTGTGCATATAATGTGTAGGTTCAACCAGGAGTCTTTCTGAGTGCTGGAACCTGTTGCCAGAGTGCTGCTGCTTCCATGAGAGCACGTGAGGCGTGTAGTTACTGCGGTGAGAACTGCCATTGGCTGGATTGAGGGTCTTGAATTTCAGGTACACTCACACAGGATCAAGAAGAACTGATGATGAGAGATACGATCAGTACTGTCACCCGGAATGGAGGTGAATTAGGGAAAGCGAGGAAGAGCAATAGAAAAACTCAAATTCAGGTATACAGAAAACAGTGTTTTCAGGGAGCTGTCATTTTTGGATGCCGCCTCCTAATTCCCTTCATTTTCTCAGTGCCTTTCAGAAAGAAAAGCTACTAAGCGATTGCTGGTAGAAATAAAGCCCCGCTTCCTGGGCCTGAAATGAAAATACCTCCAGCTGCCTGACCAGCAAAGAATTTACAAGTATGGCATGACTTGAATCAGTAAAACCGAATCCTCTTAGGTGGTTCTGTTTCTGTCTCACATACACATTTTACAAATGAGGATTTGGGAATGTTCAAGGGTTGTTCCCTATGTTTTGTTTTATTTTCCTTTGAAAAGTAGTTTCACAGCCTCTTCAAAGTGCTTTAATTTATAGGAAGTTATCATATGCAACTTTTAAGATGTGAGAATTGGGGGATAAAAAACATATTAAGGCAATGTATTTTCATGAGTTTATATATAAAAGTTACAGTGTTTTGCTTATATTGGTTTTCCTCTTGTAATATATGAACCACAAAATGGCTCTTGCTTTGGTTCTCGTTTCCCATTTTATACAGAACATTTGGAACAAAACAACTCTGCCATCCCTGGTTAGCACTCACAGGCATGAAGACAGCTTCTGAGCTGAGCGATCTATTCTTTGTAGAAGCTCATCTGTTGCTTTGCTTCAGGTCCTGAGTAGAGAGATGCACATGGCTGTCAACTCCAAACTCAGGTTCTCCCTGCTCCTACCCACAAGCTGGGCATCACTGTTTGTCCCCTCTAGTAATTGTGGATAGAGTCCTTTGGGGAATCTGGGTTGTTTCATCTTGCAGGAAATACATTGTTTAAATGTCTGTTTCAGGTTAAGGATGGGATATAAAAATATAACACTGGGGTTTTTTTCCTCCCAAATGGAAAACTTTAAATGCTCAAACTGGCAGTCTCCAGGCAGGAAGCTACAGTGTCTTTGCCTGGAACAGAACATCCTCTATTCTGAAAAATCTCCTTTTTCTCTCCCTACATCACCCTGTCAGACAGCAGGACAATATAACTGCACTGGCTCCATTCCTGTGGCCACCTTTCTTTGGGATAGATGTGGACTGGTTCACCTTGGGTTACTGTTGTGAAGGCAGGGAGCACAGACTTGGCCTCCATCCCGCTGCCTCCTGTTTCATAAGCCCTGCAGATGTGGTTGGATCCTAAGCTGATGCTACAGTCCCCACTGTGCAATCCCTTTTTCACTGCAGGAAGCATGTCCTTTATGCTCTCCCACAGGGGTCTGACTGTAATTAGGCTGTAATTTAGGGTGCCTTGAGAATGCCAGATGAAATCAGTGTGGTGGGCTGGATGTTGTCAGTGCAGTGGCTGGTGAAGTTAGTTGAGTTTCTGGTGGACATAGAAGAAGCTTTCAGATTTCACCCTCCTTAGAAAGAGAAAAGAAGAAGCAGGTAACACTGAGGGTTATTTCTCTCTTACTTCATTCAGTCTACTTTAATGGGTAAGTCATGCCACTGTTATCCCCATTGTACAGCTAAGGTGAATGGCTTGTTTCTGATGGGCCATCAATCAAGTAGCATGGGCAGAATGAAATCAAGATGCTTCTGATTCCTTGTTCAGGATTTTAGCCAGGTGTGCCTTAAATTTCCTTGCTTAAATACTGGTTTTGCTTCTATAATGCGTTTGGGTTTTGAGGTTTTCCCTGATGTTTCTGACCACAAGTTCGCGTCTGACTTCATGGTGCTCCTGTAATTAACCCATGAAGATTAAAATTAGTGTCATTATCACTGGAGAAGTTAATTGGTGCCTGGCTTACTCCACAGTCCAGCAGAAGGCAATTCAGGCAGATGTCCAGTCTTGCCACACTGATGCACTCACTGGGGAACCCCAAATGTCTTTATTCGAAGGGTTTTATTTAACAGTTGAATATCCTCTATTCTCGTTTTTGTGAGAAATCAGTGGCTTCATTTAAGAACTAGAATCTGTCACTTGAATGGCTGTCATTGAGTTGTAAAATTTCAGTAACTGGTGTCTCCAGAAGGGGAAAGCCCCTTTGCTCCTATTCCACTTTGCAAACCTAACCTGAACCCGTTAGTAACTCACACACCGAGTACCTGTACAGCACCGTGAGAGCCTGGGGATTAATCTGCTGGATGTAGACTGGTTTGTCCTCTGAGAAACACTGCATTTAACAGAGAAAAAAACAGGAGAATAAAGAAAGAAAAAGTGCCTGCTGATGAAAGTAGCTGTCAAATTAGCAGGTCTAGAAGTTGTGTGTATTGTTATGAGCTGCTCAAGTTCACACCAGAGTGACCCAACCCCATCCGTCTTTCTCAGTTTACATTTTAATTGGCTTGTAGTTAAGTTTTTTAAACACTGTGAGACTGCTGACATACACTGTAATATCATGTGAATAATTTATAGGAGCTGCTCGAGAGGAGCGGGGGGGTTTGCCTCTCTTTTTTGTGATAATTGGATAAAAGAAGAGAGGGAAGTGGAGGGGGAAGAGCGAAGGAGAGGAGCGGCAACAGCCCTGCAGCGTGTCACTTGCTGGGTGTTAAATGTTGTTGCTGGTGCATCTGACTGTACTGGGGATTTCACAGGGGGTTCTACAGTGCAATCTTATTAGTAACTCTCCTGTCAGGAGAGCACCCAATTAAATTGAATTGGGTTTATGGTTCCCTTTATGTTTCTTACAATGTGTGGATATAAAGCTGCTCCAGCATGGGGACTGGCTAACAAGGGTTTGTGGGGGCTGGGGTTCAGTTGGTCTTGCTCCTTTTCCTCTTTCTTGTTTTGGACTTGCCTGTTTGCAGATGCACACCCTGGCCCTCCAGCCCCTCCAGCAGGGTTTTACCTTCCCTTGTCAAGGCTGAAAGGGGGAGACAGGTTTCCGAAAAGATCTCCCAACCTGTTTGGAGACTTGCCCTTATAAACAGGGAGTGCTGGTCATGTAATTAAGACTTAAGGGAGCATCCTATTGCTTTCTGAGGGAGCTCAAAGTTTTCTAGGGCATCTTGAATGCAACAGGAAAACATTCCGGTAAGGTTTTATAAAGTGCCAAGAGCTTCTATTTAGAGAGAAAATAAAGTATTCTGTCAGCTAGCTTCTGCTTCAGTGACTGGGTTTATAGAGAGCACAGTCAGTTGTTGATGTCTTGGGAGCATATGGGAAAGAAACAAAAGTTCAGCCCTGGTTCCCTCCCTGCTCCTCCTCCTGCTCACAGGGCAGGATTTATTGCTGGGATTTTCAAGTCAGTTGTTACCCTGTCCCCTGCCTCCTGCACACATGGGCCGTGATGCTCTGTCTCGCTACCAAAGGTGCTATTTAGATTCCGACCACCTCCTCCTGCTGCAGGTTGGTTACACAGTTTAGCTTTCCCCGGGGTGGAGCAGACCATGGGGCAGGGTTGTATTTACTGACTTAGATGGAAACCTGGTGTCAGAACTTAGCCCTTGGTGTTTGATTTCATTCTACTTTGATTTAATCTCCAGAGATCATTTTAGCTCTTCACAGCATGTGATCTGGAGAGTTATTGTGTATATATTCCAGTTATTGATACTGTAGTTAGAACAGATTTAAACTGTTGAGATACTGGTGAAATGGATTTTGACCCAGAGGTGAAAGAAGTACTTGTCATTTTAAATGTACACCCATTGTCCTTGTGTGAAATGTAATGAAGAATTGCACTTTAGTACCTCTTAGCTTCTGATAACTGCCAAAAATCTTGAAGAACAAGGCTTGTACGTGGGATTCTGCTTGTTTTCGCAAGGGGCTTTTATTTCCTCCCCAGTAATTTGCTTTAGCATTTGCACAACACATCACTTTCTTATGTTCTGCTTGTTTGAAATGTCTTTTATCTACTCTGCAAGTTAAGAAAATCCACTCATACCAAAGCTTTGTGTTGGAAGGTGCACCTGGCTATCGAGATCAGAGATTTGGGGGACCTCGATGTATTCATCATACCTGGAATGCATCTGTTGTTTTAACAGGGAAGGCAGCAGTGCTCAGGCTAAGTTGCATAATTCAGTGCTCAGGAAAGCCAGATGCACAAGTCCAGTGATCACAATGCTCCTGCCTACAAATCCAAGGGAAAAGATCCAAGAAACAAAAGCCTAAATCCATAGAGTTGTACCATTTCAGAGCTGTGAGCTTTACCTTGATAAGAATGCCCAAAGCCTTAACCCTCCTTCTTTAACACGTCCTGCGGTGCCTGGGTTTTACAGCATATGCTGTGTGACATCCACATTAATCTGAGAGCCCCACAGTACCAAAGCACAGCAGGGCGAGTTCAGGACAGGCTGTTGGCCTTAACTTTCATTTTCCTGCTTTTATTGCTGTGTGTCATGGATAAAGGTGACCTGCAAGAAGGGGGAAGCAGTCTGCTTGTGTCCCATTTGCTTTGTTAGGCTGTACAAAACGTTGTGAAAGGTTGTTTGGTTCTTGGCTTTCCTTTGTTCCTTTCAGAAATACCGGATCCAGACTTCTCTGGTTTTCCTGGGAGACATAGGAGAAAACTGGAGAGCTCTTGGGATTAGAAGTCTAAAGCTCAGGTGGTTGAAAAGGGAAGATTGTAGTTCAGAGCATTGTTAACCTCTCTGTTTCTGTTTGTTAGTACCCGCTCAGCACCACTCCTGCTTAATGTCTTGCACATTGTGCTTCTCTGGTTAAGATGTGAAGATCTCTCATTCCCACTCGCATCCTCCAGAGAGCTCCAGCAAATACACATGTTAAACAAATGCCCTCCTCAGCTCCTACATGTGTCTGTGAGCTCTCGGTCTGGTTTCAGATACTCACACAAAAGGCATCTCTTTTTATTATCTGTTGCCCCCATTTTGTGTATACCCCTAAACTTCTTGAGGGTACTCCCCCTAAACTCCATTTACCTTCTTTTCCCTTAAAGAAAAATCAGAAAATAACATCTACTTACTTCAAAGAGAAAGTGCAATTCTATTTCTTTCATATATATATATTTCATATATAACCATATGCATATATTGCAGTAGGATGGTCTGAGGAATTTTAGGGCGTGAAAAAACTATTTCTTCTACTTATTTTTTTTTAAGGAAGAGCTAGTTTTGTGATCTTTATTTTTCTTACAGTTGCTTCCTTAGTGGGGTTTGAACCCTGAAGTTTAATATAGATAAAATAACAGGGAGAGGAATTAATAATTGATCTTCATCATCTCATTGGAGCTGCTGATCTCTCCTCCAGTTAGTTAGAGGTATTACAAGAGCTCTTGTAGAATGAAGGGGACAAGTCCATGTATTAATAATCTGTAGAGTTTTGCCATATATGGCAGTACTGTGGGGACGCTCCCTTTAAATCCCTGCACATGCCTCTTTTACAAGTAGGGACTTCAGGAAATCCAGTTAAATCAACTGAGAAGCCTTTCTGTGTCTGTCAGTGTTTGGAGAGGTCACAGCAGGCACTCTTCCATCCTGGAAAATGGAAAAGCTTTGTCATTTTCCTTAACCATAGCTAGGTTGTGGTTGTAAATATTCAGATCCTCTGATTTATTTAAGGTTTTCCATTGAGGGACCTGTAAAAACAGAGGAAGGGTTGACCAGTGCATTCTGCATTAAAAATAATTGAACTGTGGAATTTGTGAACCTTGGCTACATCTTTATGCATGTCTAGTATGATGACACTGTCAGTAGCTGCTTTCCTGAAATACAAAGGTGGGTCTGAGTACTGAATGTAACGCCCCAGTCCCGTAGCTGATCTGACTACTTTTGTGTGTCCACACTTGCTTCTTGTTTGACACCAAGAGGTGCTGGTGTTCGTGGTGCAATTTCATGGTCTCATGATTTACATCGTGGCTGCAGAATAGGAGTTGTGCTCTGAGACATTTACAGGGTTTCAAAGGTTATGTTTGTTTCTCTTCCTGTTGCTCCTCCAGACAAAATCTATGTGAAAAATGAGATTGCATTGAAATACCTGTTTCTAGACCAGAGATGGCTGTTCATGTGTAGGTCTGGGTTAGTGTGAGCAGCATCCGTGGTGTGTGCAGCAGGGGGCAGGCACTAGTCCTTGCTCTGCTCTGATCACAGACTGCCTCAAATGATGAATGGGTTTGAATGAAATCAGGTACGTCCTTGGAATCACATTTGAGTGGGTAAAAAATTCACTGCTTCCTGAGCAACCTGGAGATGATCCCTGCTGGAACTGAAACAGGGGAACTTCTTGTTCGGCTGTCCCACATCCATCCCAGAAAAAAGCCAGCATTAGCTGACTGTCACTACTGGCAGCCTTCTAAACTAGTGAAACCAGTACAGGAAAAGCAAAACTTTGGTTTTAGGTTGTTTTTTTCTTTTCTCCAGAGCCTCTCACCATTTTTCTCAACTGTGTTGTGGTTCTTCTGTGGAAAAATGTTTCCTGTGACATAGCAGCACATTTTGGCAAAATGCACAGTTGATGAAAATCACTGTAACTGTGTTTCTAGACAGAGTTTCTACAATGAATGCAGGTTTTTATTTGTGGGCTTTGGCCATCTGAGCTGACAGATCTCGGTGGGAAGCACACACGTTGTCTGCCCCACAAAGACATTTGTCAGTCAGAAGCACCACTGGCCTGCTCTGCCTTGTGACATGGCTGCTTTATACCCATCCTTATGTCATCCATGACATCATGGTGTTAATATATCAGCAGCAAACCTGTATGCTCTGTCTCATGCGGTGTAGGTTACAGAAGTCGCAGGCTAATGTCTTCTCCTCTTCCTTTTTCTGTTCACGGTTCTGTTGGGAAAGGCACCAGCAGTGTTTTCCTGGAGAGCAGCAGCAGAAGGGAACCACTCAAGTTATTCTGGCAAAACAGAACAGCCGCTACAAGTCGCGGTGAACACCAGTTGTGTGAGTTCATGGCAGGAGAAAGCGGATGTGAAACCTCCCAAAGCTGGGCCTTTCCTCCCAGACGGATACCTTCCCACTCGATTCCATCTTGGTCTTCCTGTCTCCCCCAAGAACGCCTCTTTGAGAGCTGCTGTTCCTGGGTGATATCGGGAGATGGTTTAATGGTAAACCAAAAAACACAGCCTGTCTCCCAGTTACAGAGCTCGTACAGTGTTTCTGTGCTGCTTGTGACTGCTGTGAGGGATTTTATGGCTTTGCCATGAAGGTGTCAGGACAGTTTTAATATCATAGAATCATAGAATAGTTAGGGTTGGAAAGGACCTTAAGATCATCTAGTTCCAGATCCCTGCCATCAGTTACTTTCAGCTCTGGGCTTGATCATTTAGAACAGGATTTTGAAGTGACTAATACTGGGTGCCTTTCTGTATTAGCAGCATTTTCTTTCTCTGGCTTTTTCAACACAAGTGTCAAATCCTGTTCTACCCAGCTGTTGGCCAAGTTTGAATGCTCTGGGACTTGGGACAAGTGCACACATGTTTAGATGTTTTTCCCAAATATCATCCAAGTCTCTCAGGCCTGACAGATGGTTTGGCAGGACTAATTACACTTCCTGGTTTTGTCACAGATTAGCAGTGTCCATAAGTCTTTAACATGTTTGGGAGCCGATGGGGAGTAAGCTCATTTCATTTTGCAGCACACTAACCAAGGGGTACCAGAGGAGAAGTGGTCAGAATTGCTTTTGTTCATGCCATTTAAAGAGCCCAGATCTTACAATCAGCGGATAGTCCACCCAGCTCAGTGTGAAACCAGGTTGTTTCAGGAGAGCTTTTATGGCTGTTCTCCATGCTGTATCACCTCCCTGGGTCATGTATTCTGCCTTTGTTGTGACTGATGGTTTAAGATGTCTCAGGATTGTTTCCGTGTGTCAGTGAATGGCAGCTATTATCATGTTGTCTTTGAAAATCGCTACTTACATGAATAATGAGAATATCCACACTTTCATTAAGTAGGATGTAGTTATATATGTACTCTTCAGCTGTAAAATACTGGAAACAAAAAAAAACCACCCAGGCTCTGTAAAGCTTCTTGCTGCTAAGGTAATAAAATGCCATATGCATTGGGCATAAGAAATTGGACTAAGCATGCTGTTACCATGTACGGATCTCTGGTGCTGTTCCCTTGTGTACGTGTTCATTGCTCTGCTGCTGTCACAACATTTTCAGACATTCTATGTAGATATGTAAGCAAACGAATAAAACTGGAAAAAGGAATTTTAAATGTTTAAATATCAAAGCTCAGAAACATTTTAAATCCTAGAATCCTAGCGTGGTTTGTATAGGCAGGGTCCTTGCATCCAGTTCCACCCCCCTGCCATGGACAGGGACGCTTTCCACTAGACCAGGTTGCTCAAAGCCATGTCCAACCTGGTCTTGTGGCCACATTCTGTTATCAACTTCTAATAGTATTGCTTTCTTGAATCAAGAGTGTCTCACTATATGAATCATATGAGGAAGAATAGCTGTAGGGGTAAACTATTGTCTATGTTTCATGGACATCTTTTCATGAAACTCCCTTTTTTTATATGAAGAAATATCCATAGCTGCTTATTACTTTGGGTTAATTTTATAATATAACTTAATGTAGCCAGAAATGAGGAGAAGTTCAGAAGAATCTCTTTAATAGGAAATCTGACACGGCAAAAGCCTGCTGCTGTGGGGATGAATCTCAGTAACTGTTTTGTTGTATTGTGGTGCACAAAGTGCAGTTCTGAAGCAGTGAAGCTTTGCTCGATGTGAGTTTGGTGTGAGGGGGAAAAACTGATTTAACATTAAGTCTTATTTCTTCGTAGCAGCACAGTGGTAAAAAAAGCCCCAAATTCTACTGCTCCTTGAAAGCATTATTTTGAGTGAAACAGGAGGGTTGCATGCATTTAGTCTATTAATTATGCTGTTTAATGTGACCTGCAGAGAGCTTGCTCACCAGATGGGAATGGAGCTCATCCTTTTCCATTTGTTTACGTGTGTTCAGAGTTGGAAACCACTTTGCTTCTCTGAGGTATCATGGCACAGGCCGTAGGCACAGGCAGCAGTAATGCATGAATGAGCAAGAAACTCATCTGCATTCAACCTGCTGGTATTTCCAGAGGCACCATCACAACAACACCTCCCCTTCTCAAAGAGGGATGTGTCCTGGTTCCTTGCCCTGCTAATTCTTGTCTGTGATGAGAAAACTACAGGTGGTACAGAGCGATCATGTCGATCAATTCAGGAAGAGAGCAGTGTCGCCGTGTGAGCTCTCATGGCAGGCAGAGAGCAACCTCCCGTGCGTTAGCCTGAGCTGTGGTCCCCACCAACGTTCAGGGGAGCCTCCTGCTGTCCTTGCAAATAAATAAATATGGATGTTTCCATCTTCTGTCTCTCTCCTTGGCTTGCAACAGGAGCTCATGAATCAAGCGTCAACAAGCCAATGGTAATGATGTATGCGATTAGCAGCCTGTGATTCTTTCCCTTCTTTCTTTGTTTTAGCAATTTTGATGTGTAAATACATAAAAGGGAGGGAGGGAGGTTCTTGTCACAGCAAGTGGAAGGGGGGCACATCCCACCCCCCATACAGGAGCACATGCGTGTGCATCGCTTCCCTGCCATGTGCTGGGTGGGAGGAGGCTCCTCCAACTGAGCGGCGCGGCGCTGCCTGAGGGATTGGGAACATATTGCTTGGCAGGTGGGGCCCCCTCGCACCCGTTCAGTGTTATTTCAGCACTGACAGCAAAAATACATCACACAGTCCCATGGTGCCAGCGTGCTCCAGGGTAACCTGAGCAAAAGGACTGTAACCTAGAAGCAGAGTGCTCAGCCTTAGTGTGATGGTTTGACCCAGAAACTGGTCCACACAAAGTCAGGGCAGTGCCTTGCTGTCTGGAAGGACTGGGCCATCTCTGTGTGGGTCTACTTGGAAGCTGCTTTGAGGATGAGCCCCAGTGATGCTTTCCCTTCCAACCCACTGGCTTGTTTTCCTCCTTGCAAGACATGGCAAACCAGAGCTAGCCATGAAACCCCCCCTTATATTTTGGTCCTTTGCAAATGCAAGCTTGTGGATTTTCAGTTATTTTATCTACTTGTTTATTAGATGCTTACATGGTTTGTCTGCTGGCTGGTGGGGTATATATAGTTCTCATGTCGGAAATATTGTGGTCCGAATGTGCCAAGTCTTAGTATCAAAATAGAGAGTTCCATAAATACTTGTTACTTTGTTCAGAAGGTTTAGGAAGTGCTTATGGTGCTATCTACTTTGTTTCAGCTGAGGTACAGGTAGATTTCTTTTCCCATTCTAATTACAATCATTGTAGGTTTGCCTTTGTTTCATTTAATTTGAAACCCAAGCTAAGTAGCAGATTAGAACCTGATCACAATTCAATTTGGTTTGCACTTCATTATCCAGCTTCTACACAAGCTATCAAGGGAAAGGGGAGTCAGGAGGAAAGTGATAGAGAAGTAATAGATGCTGTACTTTGCAAAGCACCCTGCGAATGAACTTCTTTTTAAATGTGGGGATTTCTAAAGGAAAAGGTTGCAAAATTAAAGAACTTCTCAGGTTTGTAGGTGCTCTGCATCCCTCATTCTGACTGTATTTAACTGGGTGCGTAAGGGGAGAACTAATAATCCTACTTTGAAAATAAGAGAAGCTGGGGAAAAATAGAAGAGGAGCATCTGGAGGCTCTCAGGATATACAGTGACCCAGCATTCCCAGGCAGGCTCTGCTGTGCAAGAGTGATGTTAGTCTGAGCAAAGCAACAAGAGTCAATGTAGGGCTGCAGAAATTCAGACATGGAAAGGTCCTTAAAAGAGGTAGGGACAAGTGAAAGGTGGACTTTCTGTCCAAAGATCAGATTCCATTTCTTCATTTCAGAGATTAAAATCTGACTTCTGTTTGGTTTTTCTTTTTCTTCAGAGACCTCCATTAACTGATGTAAAAGAATTGCACAGATTAATTCCCAGCAGAGTCTTTCTAAGACTTACTCAGCTCTGCAGTACATTGATTTCTTTATCTACAATGTATTAGAGGTAGCAGCTCGCAGTAGAAGTCAGTTTGGGCAAGTGCTTTTATGTACCACACACACACAATGCGAACCAACAGCGACTGTGTGATAGTTCGTCTTGTGCTGTGTGGGTACCCCCAGATTGGCAGTCATGTGGAGGACCTGAGAAAATCCAGGTGGTCCATGAGAATGGGAAAACTTGTCTTCAGATTTGTCTAGAGGCATTATTCTTGCGTTGGGATTTACATGGGTAAACCCCTCGTGAGGAAAGATTGAGAAACGTCTCTGCATTCTGTTTTGGTGTTTGGAATTGGCAACCAAGCGAGAATTAAATAATGGGAAAAGCTCCAGATGCCTCAGCCAACATGTGGAGAACTTCCTGTGGTCGCTTTGAGAGTCTGTTTGATTTCATTGACGTAAGTAAGCAGAGTAGATGAAGCCTTGGTAACTCCCCGAGATGGATGGAACACGTCAGGACACAGGCAGACTTTTTTGTCATCCTCAGGCCTAATTTTAAGCTTGCGGTTACCTCAGGAGACTGATATTTCCTGAAGTCTGTGCTGCAGCTCATTTGTGTGTGTGTGCGCGCGTTTGTGTTGCAGAAGCAACTGATTTTGTCAGCAGTGGCTTTCTGGAGCCAAAAGACACAATGTGCCATGGTCCGAGCTGGCTCGTGTTCATTCCTGCCTGAGCACTGCTATTACAGCCACCTTGTTTGGCTCTCCTGTAACATGTGTTCACCCCTGAAAAGAAACACCGTAAATCAGAGGTCATGCTGTGCGAAGGAGGCAGGTTTCCCCCCCTGCTCCATCTAACTTGGAATGGAAGATGCGGTAGCAAGCAGTCCTACGCTTCACCAAGGTTTCTGCACACAGGAGCTGGAAGGGCTCAGCAGCAAAGCTTGATGAAGCTGACCTATAAATCCCGCTGATTTCCTGTTCTGTGTCCCCTTGGCAGTGCTGCTGACGTGCTACGGGTGCAGCTGGTACATCCATGGGAGCCGCAGGTGGCTCCCGCAATATCCCCCATCCCATTTGGCTGCACTCAGGGGATAGTGGTTTATTAACTCACTTCTCACCTGTAAAACCTCCTAGACAAATGCCAGCCTGGTGCTGGAGTGCCTCTGCACACTCAGGCTCTGCTAGCTGGAGTGCTGTGAGGAGCTTGTCAGACCTGTCTGCAGCTGTACAAGTAAACTGCGAGTTTGTTTGGTTCTTTGTTTCTGCAGATTCATAGGCTCGGTGAGGAGCTGTCATTTTGCTTGCAGAATGATACTAATTTAAAAATAGGAAGTCTGCTAAAGTATTAATGATACCAGATGTGACTGTTACAAGGTTTTTTCTTTACCTGTCATGTACAATAGCGATGAATGATATTTTCCCAACTGCTGTGCTGAGGCGGGAAGAAAACTGTGAAAGGATCAAGATTTTTTCCTTTGCAATATCGGCATAAACTGGCTTTCTTCGGGCAGATGTGGTGAGGTTTTTGCTTTGAGAGAGCATCGCCTAATCAGTGCTGTACAACAGTGTGGCATCTGATTTTCCTCACATTGCTAACACAAGCTGTGCTATGAGCATGGAGAATAATGAGCTCTAACTGTCCTACATGGGCTTGTTTAGTCTGTGGAGAAAAAGGCTCAGGGGAAACCTTATAACAGTCTTTCAGTACCTAAAGGGGTTACAAGAAACCTGGAGAGGGGCTTTGGACAAGGGCACACAGGGACAGGCCAAGGGGAATGGCTTTAACCTGCCAGAGGGGAGACTGAGATGAGCACTTAGGCAGAAGCTCTTCCCTGTGAGGGTGCTGAGGCGCTGGCACAGGGTGCCCAGAGAAGCTGTGGCTGCCCCATCCCTGGCAGTGTTCAAGGCCAGGTTGGACACAGGGGCTTGGAGCAAGCTGGTCCGGTGGAAGGGGTCCCTGTCTATGCCAGGGGGTTGGAACTGGATGAGCTTTAAGGTCCCTTCCAACCCAAACCAGTCTCTGGTTCTAAGAACACTCATTTCCTCTTCCCTCTGCCCATGCCATGCACACGTTAGGTACTTCTTGCTCTGGGGTAATTTCCTTCTCTGGACAAGCAAACAACATACCCTGTGTTTTACTATTAGCTGGTTGATTATCTGTCTCTGAGCAGGCTGAGCTGTATCTCTCTTTCCCATACTAGAGTTTCTGATTTACATAAAACTCCTCATAACTTGATGTGGTTTAGATCTCTATCAAATTTAATTGAAAGGGAACAAGGGGTTTGGAAATCACCATGGCTCAGTGGGCTGACAGCCTGTTTGCATAAAACTTGTTTTCATAAAAAGCCAGGCAAAAGATTAAGTAAAATCACAAGTCTCAGTAGTGTGATTTGTGCCATGCAGATACATGATGACAAACACACCAGCTTCCACTTTGTCCCTGAAGGACAGGTGAAAAAAATTACCATTTGAGGTTCACAGTATTTCAAAGGTGCTTTGTAAGCTGCCTGAGTAACTATGCAAAGCAGAAGACCGTGTATAATCAAGCTCTTTGTCCTCTTATGCTCCTGTGTTGCACCTACCAGTTGTAGGTAGCACCATATTGACAGTGCGGCAGCATGCTAACAGTGCTGTGTAATGTTGTTAACGCAGGAAAATCAGATAAAGTAGTATTGAAAGGGAAAAGCTACTGGTGTCCACAGCTTTTACACCCAGAAAAAGAGTGGGGGTAATGAACCCCTGGGTGTGTATGCTACAGGTATGATTCTGCACAAATTACCTCGAAGTAAGATCATGCAAAGTGTAAAACCACCACGTTCAGTTTTATCTGCCTAAGTAATCATTTGTACTGCACATGGGGGCCATTTATAACTCCATGGCAAACATCAGGAATGACCTTTGAGCCCTTGTTGCTGAAGAGCAGGGGCTTGGTGGGCTGGCAGACATTCTCACGTCGTTCCAGCAGGTGGACTCTCTCAAGCTTTTCTCAATGGAATGAGGGACTAAAAGAAACCAAGTCCATTTTTACAGACCCTCACACGAGCAGCACGTGAATCCCTTGGGTTCACAGCCCACAGACTGGAAAGCACTGAGCTAAAGAAAACATTCTGTCAGCAGTTAGCAGCCTAGGGAAGACAAGTTACACTTGGGCAGTTGCAGCCCTATCCACTTGTGGGGAGGGGAAACGCATGTCCCCAACGTTAATGCATTACGGGGGGGGGGGGGGGGGTGTCTGGGATTCATTTAAAACCACTGCTTCTTAGGCTGCATTGAGAGTTCTTGGAGGCTTGTTTCTGCATAGATACAGGCTCATTACCAGGAAGTCATCGTTTACAGTGTTTATCTAGTGAGTTATGAAAATACCCAATAATAAGAGCAATGACTCAACACAGCATTTTCCAAATTGTGAAGTAATCTTTGGATTTTCCAAGATTATTATTATATTAGTTGCACTTTTTAGTCTGTCAGGAAAGAAATAAATAAAAGGCCTGTGTTTTTCCATTAACAGTCGGGGAACATCTGTTGCGTATTGTAAATAACATACTTATAAAGCAAACTGATAATAACTACTCAGACTATTTCCCTGTTCTGGCTGTAGCGTTCAGCGCCATACAATATGTTATATACTACACTCTTTATCTGGCCCGGGATAAAACAGGATTCTTCTGATAGCACCAGTCAGTTACATGTAAAATGATCCAAAGAGTTTGCAAAAGCTCTAAAAACATACGCTTCAGATGATGTTAATGAAGAACAATAATGATAGACCAGAGTACAGAGCTATCAACTGATGCAGCTCTATATTTGGAGAGCATGCAACTCTGAGGTCATGTTGTGGCTCAAGCAGTTAAAACAGGGAGGGATGAAAGGGTTTTAAAATTCACTATTCCTCTGAATCTCTGACAAAATTCATTCCATCCCTGGAATAGACGATTTCTGAATGCTAATTCGACTAATGGGAAAATAACTCTGTAGAGTTCTCCTTTGAAATTCCACCCCTAAAACGCTGCACTTTGTCATCCTGAAGTTCCTAATTCACATTTATAAGATTGAAGGTGTCGGAGTCCACAGTTAATTTGGAGGTCCTTTGAAGCTAAACTTTGCTAAAGTTACCTTCTTTAACTGCTAACATAGATGTGGATTTATTGCAGTGGTACACGTAGCAGGTGAACACAGAACAACTTCACAGCTTTCACAATTATGTCAATCTAAAATTGGCACGATTCTTACAAAACCAAATCCCACACTATTGGAAGTTTTCAGTGAGGTGGAGTGTGCACTTGATGGGCATTGAAACAAGCTATTTCCTAGCAGCCAGGAATCAATAGCTCTTCAACTGATCAGTAGCTGCATGCTATAAGTAGAAGCCTCTTCTCCTAATACCCTCCTCCCCACTGAAGTCACCCAAGAGAGACGGAATTGTGTCCATAAATACAGATGAGTCCAGCTGACCTCTTTCCTTCCCAGTTAAGAGGAGGAAGAATAGTTCTAAAAGGATAACCTTGTCTTTTATAAGGGTTTAATAAAATCACCTGCATTTCTGGGTGTGTCCCTCATCCTTTGCATATGTAGTTTGCTTTGCTTCTGCTTCAGCCTTTTTCTATTTAGGTATTTCTCTTTTGCCATCTATGCCATTTGGCGTCACAAATGCCCTCTTGCTGCTTGCTGGTATGTAAAGGCCTGAACCTTATTTTATTTCACCTTGACATATCCTTAGTGAAGAAAAGCAGAAGGGAGAAGAGTGGCAGTTGGCTAGAAAAGCTTTGTCTTCTAAAGCAGCAGTATCGTCAATGCCATCTGTTATAGTTACCCATCATATTATCTGAATCAGAACCAAAGCAGTTAAAATGCCTTAATGCACATGTAGCTCACAGTATAAGATATGATTAAGTGCATGGATGAAATACTTACCTTTCCAGAATCAGATGTCAGTGTTTCTAAATAATATATTGAAGTTTTTTTCTTGAAGTCCCACTCTTTCTAACCTCAGGAGTTCCAGATGCAGTGTCTCTTTAGTTACTGAATCTTTCCTATGGCTTAATGGACCGTTGCTGAATCCCCAACTAATCTAATTTTTTTATGCCATAGTCCATGTCACCAACTCCTACCCTGGCATGACAAAATGAAACATTAATTAGTGTGAACATTTGAATCTCTCCTCCCTCTTCTATGCGTGAAGTGGTTTCAGGGGAAGTAAAAGGAAGGAGATCAGATTGAAGATGGCTGTTACTCTGGGTGCTTCCAATCATCTTCAGCTGCAGGACAGCAATGATGTTGGGCTGGTCCCTTTGCCTTTTTGTCATGAAGAGTTTGTATGACCCTGTGGACACCAGGGAGTTGTGGTTTCGCTCTGTTTGCAAGCCCTGTAGTGGCTTGCAAGGTGTTTTGAATTGTTCATTCCTAAAACTGTACTTTTGAAGGTGTAGAGTGAGTAAATTCGAAGTTACCCACTGGTGGATTGCTATCTTTCCTTATGGTGTAGATCTCTCTTGGAGGACGTTTGTGGGATTTCGGGATTCAACATATCACAGGTTGAAAGAGGCTGTGGTACAGTATGTATTGAAATAACTAAGAGTTGTGTTCCTTAGACAGGCAAACATGAGCCCATACGGGCACACATGCTGCATGGAATTCCTGCTTGGGAGTTTGGGCTGAAGGTTGGGTGTAAGCATTAGTGTGCTATTTCAGTGAGTTTCTTTAAACTGCAGTTGTGTGTGTGCTGCTGGGTAAGTTCAGAGGGGTGATACAGGTGTATATCTGTCAAAAGAGCAAAAGTGCAATTATAATGTACTCACTTAATGAGATCTCAATTGGCCATGCTGACAAGAGATAGTATTTAATATGAGCGTAGAGTCAGAGGACCTATTTCCTCTATCTGCTGTCACTGGAATGTGGGATCAATGTTCTAATGGTGCTGTAGGAAGCTGATGAGCTTCTGTTCTGGGCTGCTGCTAGAGTAGTATGTATGTGTTTTCTTAAGGCTCAAGGCCCTTGCTATTTGCCCATTTACCCAAGACCGGTGATGAGTGTGGAAGATTAATGCCTAGTTTTAAAAATGCCTTTTTTGTTTCCAGCAACAGGCAATTATAAACCTGTTCAGCCAACATGAATACATTTTCATTTAAAGAACTATTCTGAAAGTGGCATTGTATGCCATAAAAATACACATCATGTGCCAAGACAAGCAATTGATGCTCTCCTATAAAATACAGTAAACACCTCCTCCCTGCCCTTCCTTTGGCTGTCGATCAGATTTCAGAATCATGAAATTTTACAGTATTACTGGTTAGAAGGGCTCCCCACTGGGAGCAGATGCCATCTCTGTCTTCATAGACTCAGAGAAAGTCCTGACATGTTTCATGGCGTTCATACGTGGAAGTCTGTGAAATGGAAAGGAAAACAGCTTTTTCTGTCAACCTGTCACTGATATAAGCTCTTACATTTCATCAGAATGACTAAACTTTAAAGCTGTTTCTTCAGTGCTGAGTATATTTGAGAACTCCCAAGTGTTATCAGATTTATAGAGTCCCAGCATATGATAGAAGACCAAAGCATTTTGTGGCATGATATTAAAAATTCATTCAGATACTCGATAAAGCGTGGATGACAAAAGTCTGAAACGGAGTAAGGTAGAGTGAATTTCTCCATGGTTTATTGACCTTGATTCCTCTACACAAAATAAATAGACAGAATGGGCTAAAATCTCTTCTTTATGAAGGCGAAATCCTGGCAGTCAAAGACTGGCTCATAAAAATGCTCTCTCTGGCACATACCTTGGCAGTGTTAGAGGTTGGAGGCAATGGAAATTTATTGCTGGTGCCGCAATGTATGTGTCTGTATTTCAGAGAAGGAGAAAGCAGGGGCTGCTTTTATGAGGTTACTGATGTTATTCTGTGGAGAACAGAGAAAGAAAACACACTTACTGTCGTCATTCGGTGTTCTTTCCCTGAAGGTACAATAAGATAAAACACTTCCCTTTGCATACCCATTTTTTATTTGTTTGGAAAAGAGGAAAAGCAGTGGTTCAGAGCAAGGGGTTGACATCTTTCCCTGCTGACAGAGGCTGGGGCTCCATCCTGCTCCATGAGGTTTTCCTGCCTCGCTGCCGTCGGGGAGTGGGATGCCTCATTGGCTTCAGATATTAAACTTTTGTGCTGAAAGCCCGGTTGGAGCTGGTGTGACAAATGGATTTTACCTGGTGCCGAAAAACACAAACCCCCCCTTCTGCACCTCCCATCCTGCCTAACCTAGCCCCCCGGAGCACTGAAACAGAAAGCTGCCCTTAGGCACCATCTGTTTCTGCCAGCTTCTACTTTGGGCCCTGCCTTTACATCTGTTAAGTAGAGGCAGCTTACTTGATGAGTTGTTTTGAAGAAATATCTGGTCTCCCCACCACGTTCATTAACTATTGCAGCTCTGCTGAAGAGAGGCTCTGTGATGCAATTTAGCTGTAGTTAACTGAATTCATTGAAGTCACAGGCAGAGATTAGTTTTGCATCCCGCAGGGATAGGGAGCAGCACTGGTTTAGCAGCACTCTTTTCTCTTCCCTTTGAAAAGAAAATGCTTTTCTCTTTGCCTTATGAACCACCATTTAAAGCAGTGATGAAATCTAAAGGGGTTTTAAAGTGACTAGTCGGAGACTGATAATTTGTTATTCCTCCTTGTAAAACACAACCAAGCTGCATGCATAGCACATGCTAAAATGAATGTATTAATCATCTATCCCTCCCAATAAAGAAAAGCGACTGCTTTATTTCTAGCACCTCTCTAAGTACCCCAAAGCTACTGATTTGTTAAGCTGGCATTCTTCTCATGGACAAACCCAGCTTTCTGGAGCCACTGGAATTTTTTCATGGCCAGCGATCAAGAGCTAGAAGAAACAAACCCAAAATCCACTTAAAATACTTCAGAAAAATGGATTCAGTATGTTTGTGTTTGGATTTGTTCGCATTAGAAAACAGAGTTTAACAGGCACTCGGAGGAAAGCAGGCGTCACACAGTTTATATAGCAGGCAGTATAACACAAATAAAGAGCTGAGGGGAAGGGGGGAGCAGGGCCTTGTTTTACAGACGAATGATGCAGACAGAACGAGAGGGGAGGGCTTTTCTTTACCCAAAGTTGCTAAAGAAGAGTGCCAGGAATTAAGCCCATGGTTTTAATAATCTGTCCCAAAGCCTTAAGCATGGGACCATCGTTTGTGTGCAGGCTGGGCAGGCCGTTTACTGAGCTCTCCACATCTGCAGGGTTACTTGAGAAGCAAAATTTGGTCATAATACAAATGGAATTTTCTTTTGTTGTATTTGTTACGTTTTTATCTAAAGAGATGCCCTGAAGCTATAATTATGCATTACAATATATGCTATACAGAGATGTCCCTGTTGGTTATAAGGATGAGGATAATTTATATGTTAGTTAAAAGCTGGCACCTTGCAATCTGAGTCATAGGTAGTAAAATAAATATGAGTAGTTCCACGAGCAAAGACTTATCAAAGCCCCATTTCCCATAGAGAGTTAATTCAAGGCTCTGATTGATGCTTTTTCCTTGGAGTTCTTCTAACATTCCTGTTCTGTGTGCATTTTCTGGTATGAAGCGAGGTGTGATCACACGCTGCAGCCTTTCTTTCAGGCTCTCTGGGTCTCTCTACCAACTGGCCGCCTTTCTGAGATAACTCACAGGAGCTTAATTAGCTTTGAAATCTCTTGTCAGATGTGGGTGAAATTGGTCAATGAGTTCAGACATTTGGAGAAGGTTGAAGAGAGTGGGGAGCTGCATAGACTTCATTCATCAGTGATAGGACAAGGGGTGATGGGTTCAGACTGAAAGAGGGGAGATTTAGGTTGGATATAAGGAAGTCCTTTGCTGTGAGGATGCTGAGGCACTGGCACAGGGCCCTCAGAGAAGCTGTGGCTGCCCCATCCCTGGCAGGGTTCAAGGCCAGGTTGGACACAGGGACTTGGAGCAACCTGCTCTAGTGGAAGGTGTCCCTGCCTGTGGCAGGGGGTGGGAACTGGATGAGCTTTAAGGTCCCTTCCAACACAAACCACTGCAAGGAAGGCTTTGGGGGGTGGTGTCACTGGCCGTGATATAATAATGCCAATGGAGATATCATGAAGCTCAACTGGACATGTTGATGCAAAGGATGACACTCTCCCTGTTTATTCCAATTGTTTAAGTAGATCAAATAAAAACCTTGGATCTGATTCCTTTACTTGCACAAGTAGTTATGTTGCCTTAGCATAATTGGTAACTTGGTCCTTATTATTTGACACCCCTTTTATGCAGGCAGTCGTATAGTGAGAAAAGGTGAAAGTATTGTGTAAGTTAAAATGATGTGTTGTATCTATACTGAGATATGTAAAGGGACGCTGTCCTGCATTGCTGTGGCTTTCTAAGCACAGAGCTCTGGTGACATCAGGAATATTCTGCAATTTTCTTGTCTAAACATGCCACTTGGAACACACACGACATGCATAAGAATTAGCAATTCGCACAATCTAAAGAGAATTAGCTGTTTGTCTCCAGGCGATTCACAAAAATATGCCCACAGCAACTGCAGGCATTATAAATCCATCCAGGTTGGTTCTGACCATGTTGCAGAAGTAATTTCGACTGGCACATCAGATGAAAGAACAGATTTGAAAACAGTAGCGTGCATGGCCCTGAAGGTTTTATCTTGGCTAATATTCCAGGCACCTTATGGCATTACTTTGGGTTTCTGTGAAGACTCCAAATAAAGTGTCTGTAGCCTGATGAAAGATTTAACACGTTTTTTTCCTGAACAAGCTTTATAAATGTTACGCCAAGATGAAGACTGTATTTGCTGATGGGAAGCAGCTTATTTTTCTGTGTACTCTTCAATGAAAGCACCCTTTACCTGTGGTGCCTGTGGATTTCCAGTGTGTGGCTCTTGCAGCAGTGGAGGTTCTGTAACAGTAACACTGGAGGGTGCAAATTTGGGATTTCATTTCCACTTTGCAATAAACCCCATGGAAATTCCTGAATATAAGATGTCTTTGTGGTTTCAGATAGAAGCAGCCAGAAGGACGGCATGAAGGGTCAGTAATAGAAATAAGTAGATGATGTTTAGCATCGTGACTTGGAGGATGCACAAGCTGGATGATGAGACAGGGAGCAAAGGCTTGCAAGGGCTTTAGGCAGCCTCGAAGAAAGGCTGGTTTGCTCTTCATGTGAAAAATAAGATGCTTTCTCAGTGTTTTCTGTGCTTTCTGTATTTGTATTTTGTCTGGTTTTCCAAGGAAGGATTTGGGCACGTAGTTTAGGTGTCACAAAGAGAAACATACTCAAGACTGCCTTTTATCTGTGGATAGCAGCCTCCTTAGGCCCTCCGCAGTTAAGGGACAGAGATCATCTCCTCCAGATGGCGATGCTGAAAGCTTAGGGGCTGGTGTATGCTTTTAGCTGAGATGAAGTATTTTAAGAAGACTTTCTCCTTCCAAGGCTACACTGTAGGGCAGCAGAAGGGAAACAGACAAATACCTGGGGGTAAAGATGAGCTCTTTGCTGCTTCTGCTTCGGAGCTGGTAAATGTTTCCTTTATTATCTCCTTCTAGTCGTGTGCTTGGCTGACCTTTCTTGCTGAGCAGATCTGCTGTCTTCTGTGGCCTTTGAGGGCTCATGTGCCTCAGGAGGCTGTCTAATTTTCCAGCTGAATAGGGTCCTGAACACCACAGGGCACTCACTCGCATTTCTTCACCATTTATTTATGTGGGTTACAGAACATAATGAAGGGCCACATGTGTTCTGCCTGAGTAGAACAAATATAGAGCAAGGGGTTCAGGATGAGGCCAGTACAGTTTGCAGGAAGTTCTGCTTCAGTCAGTATGCTGCGGTCCTTATCAAGGATTAAAGAGTGTCATTTGCTCCTTTATTTAGGTATTTCCATTGGAGAGAGCTTACAAAAGGAACACAGATATTCATTTCACTTAGAAAATGGAGAAATAAAGCTCAACCTGGTTGTTATATATCTGGTATTGAAAAAATATAGTTTTGTATATCCATCCTCCTTTATTCCCCAACATGTCTTAGAGCAGTGGTCATGCACAATCACAGTTGTTCTCCTTGGTAAATACCAAATGCTCAGCAATGAAGGGAGTTTTATTTTCCCAAATGTAACGAGACAGAATGGATTTGGGGGACAGAGGGGAATACGTATTGCGTTCCTTTAGATCCTATGTAGAATTGAAGTATTCCTTAGATTTTTGTGCCTCTAAGCTAAAGGGCAACTGTTTCTTATTCTGGTGATTTCCATCAAATGTTCTGTTATTGCCCAACTTACATGTCGTCCCCCCCAGTCTTTGTAGTATAAATAATGATGAGCAGCACCACTATTAAG